>NC_143588.1:44060233-44213528 GCF_048544385.1 Mastigoproctus giganteus
GTCTCTTAGATTGTGATTCGTCACGTTCGGGTTCATTTGAGTCATGACATGAGCGTCTAGGCTCAAGTACTGGAAAGTTGTCATAATCCATGGTTGCTCCTTTTAGCCCCAGAGGATAACTTTTCCTCCAGGTTACCGGCCCCGCCACGTGGAGGCAGGAGCGGTGCCACCAGTGACCAAGCGATTAGAGATTAGTGGTTAGTGTGTTATGTGTTATTTCTATATACAAGAAGAAGAAAGGTACCTTTCCTTTCTTTTTGAAAAGCTTACTTCTTTATTTAGAAGAGCTGAAAATAAATAACTTAGCAAATGAAACACTTGAAATTTCTCTGAAATCTATTAACTCTAGAGAAGTCGCTTTGAAATTCACTTGTAGATTCGCTTTGATCACTCGCTTGGCACTCGGGGCCGTTGCATGTGGAGTTACTTTCACTGGAATACCAGCGAAAGTTGTCTTTTTTAGTAATTTCTCAGAGTGCCTGCTATTTAGAGTTTCAATAAGTAAGTCCCCTGATTGCAGTCTCTTAACCGTCTTGGGAGACCCTGCAATACTTTCCAGATGTTTTTGAATTAAGAAGGGGGATAGCTTACTGAGAGGCTGTTCAGATAGTGAGTGCATTATTAAGAATGCAGGTAAGTCTGTCGCGGAGGGATTGGTTTTCAACCTCTTTGCTTGCGACGAATCATGGTCATGGTCATTTTCTGTGGTTGGCCGACAGCTTGACGGCTCTAAAGTTGGAAACATATTTTGTTCCATGTTGGCTCCTCTTAGCCCCTGGCAGATGGACTTTTCTGCCAAGGTTACCGGCCCCGCCACGGGGAGGCAGGAGCAGTGCCTGGTGTGACCAAGCGAAAAGTAGTAAGTGGTTAGTAGTAAACTAGAAGAAATAAAGATAGGTGCCTTTCCTTTCTTGCTCTGTACAAGTGTTTTTGTTACAAGAGCTGTTTTTAAATGAATAAATTTAATAACGACAAGAACGTAAAATAACTATAGATCACTTTTGGAAAATCGCAGTAATAGCACAGAGAAATCGCTCAGTCACATTCGCTTGGCACCCGGGGCCACTTCTCTTTAGAAAAACGCTTTCAAATTCGCTTTGTAAATCGCTAGATCACTCGCTTGGCACTCGGGGCCTGTTGTGTGGCATTACAAGAATGCGAAATGGGATGATGTGCGAGATTTTTCTTCTTTTCCTTGGTTGGATTACTGTTTCAAATCTTCTGTTGTCAACGTTTGCTGTGATCGGGTCAGTGAAATTATTCTTGTAGGGATGAAATCCTTTATTCCAATAAGTGTAGGTTCGCGAAAAGAATGTTGTATATCCTAATTGGCTGGCATCTAAATCTTCAAGTTCATTTTCTGCCTACACAAAACTTTGCAGCAATTGTAAAGCAGTTATTAATCAATCAAATGGTAGTCGAGCATTTTGGTCTCTTGCCAGAGCTATTTGCCACAACTTTTACCCATCTATACTTCCACCTCTGTTAAAACGTAATGGTTCTACTGCCTCTTTAGCTAAAGATAAAGTTGACTTCTAACGCTTGAATAGCCGATCTTGATAAGCCACCTCCTACCATTCCCAGTACACTCCACTCAATGCTTCTCGTTTTCTTCAGACAGAATGACGTTACAATTCGGTACAATTTGATGCCAAGGAACCTTCCATTCCTGATGGAATTTCTTCACTTGTTCTCAAAATCTGGGCTCCTGAGCTTGATTCTAATTTTGTGTCGCCTTATTACATTTCTTTTCTTCTAAAGTAATGGAGAAATCCATTAACAGCCAAATCCTAAACTGCCTCGAAACCTTCCATCTGATCAATGATCGTCAGTGTGGATTCCGTCAGTGTCGATCCAGTGGTGATATTCTGGCTTACGTTATCCATCTACGGATAAATTCAATAGAAACATTTGATAAACTGAAGCAGTTGATTTTGCTTTTTCTAAGGTTTTTATCGTGTTTGTCATGAAGGTCTTCTAAACAAGCTCCCGTGTTACGGATTTCCGCTCTTTTGCAACTGGGTATCCAGTTTTCTCTCTGACCATTCTCTGCGGTTTTTGATGGCTCTTATCTTCTAACTTTTTCAGTAATGCTGGTGTTCCCCAAGGTTCCAACCTGCTACTCTTTTCATCTTGTATAGTAATGGCCTTCTTCCGCTACTGAAAATCCAATCGAAAGTTTCTCAGATTGCACATTGCGTTCCACCTTCCAGTTTGAGAAACCTCGCCCTGCAATGTCAACCAATGTCAATCACCAGTTCCTTAAATGCTGGTCTCCAGGTAATTCTCCAATGGGACAGAGATAACTTAGTTAATTTCAATCTCTCTAAAAGTCTGTCCTGTCTTGTATCTCGCAAAAAGGAGTCTACTGCCCTATACTTATCCTCGATGACACTCAGATCTCATTTTCCTATTACGGGTTCCTCTGATTTGTAATTTCTCTTTTCGCAGACTACTCATATGCAGCTGTTGATATTTGTTTAGTTTCATGATTCTAGTGATGGATCCAAGATTCCTCCGTGGAAAAAACTTCTCTTGCATTTCCTGGCACATCGACAACCTCCATGTACACATTGTGTCCTTTCCTTCTTCTGCTAAGGGGTTCCATTTAGCAGACTACTGATATGCAGCTGTTGATTGGTGATGATTTCTAGAGACCCTACACTATTTTTGGAGCTCTGTAGCCAGTTCTCGCTAATTGGGCGTTCTTCCAGGATTAATGCCTCAATTTTTGCAACACTCTTCTGTTATTGCAGTTGCTGGGCGTCCTGGAATTTCTTCATCATGCATTGAGGTTCTTCCACATTTGAATGATTATACCAATGTGCAACAATACTTGGACAATCTTCTCTATAAACAGCGACCATTCCTTCGTGGATTGATTTGGGTGTCTTCCCTTGCAGAAAGAGAAAAACGAATCACTGATCTGCATTTCACTTTATACATTGTGACATTTCGTTTCATTCAGTGCTGCAAAGAAAATGAAATGTCAGATAGATTTCAAGGTATCAAACAAAAATTCATCTTTCTGTCACAACTACTTCTGTGTGAATACAAATCTGTTTTTGAATCCCCCACCAGTTCTGGAATGTTACTAACCCCTCTCAGACCCTTATAAACCTCAATTAGGTCCCCTGTAAGGTGGCTGGTTGCCAAGCTCTGTAACCCACATAATCGAAGTCTGTCCTCGTACAGTCGCCCTTTTGCCGATCTCGCAATATATGGTGCTCGTCCTTGGACCCTCTCAAGAAGCTCAAACGTCTTTTTGCCAGATGAGGTTTCCGTAGTTGGACACTGTATTCCAAATATGATCTTGCAATTACAGTGCGATGACAACCCTATATCTACAGGATATTGTTTGATAAATCATTAATAGGACACCACTGGCTTTTCTAGCTGCCTGTTTACACAGCTCAGAGAACTTCATATCTTCCCGTATCGTAACTCCCAGATCCCTTAATTCCTTTACTGTTTTTCAACCTCGCAAGTATATACTTTATTTTGGGGTCGCTATTCCTTGTAAGACATTGTACTTTTCCCCATTAAAACACAGATGCCACTTTTATGACTATTTTTGAAGTCTGTTCAAGTCATCTCCTGAAAGAGCGCTGCTTGGCACTGATCATTAACGACTCTCACAATCTTTGCATCGTCTGTCGTCGATTTTGTTTACGAAAATCAGAAACAACAGTTGTCCAAGAACCAATCCCTGGAGGACCCCACTTCCGCCTTTACACCAATCTGAAGAATGTCTATTAATCACAATCCTCTGTCTTTTGCCTAGCAGACCACCAGTAATCCATCTTAGAATCTTCCCAGTAATCCCAACATGTTCCAGCTTATGCATTAACCTCTCGTGAGGGACTGAGTCAAAAGCCTTGCTAAAATCAAAAATATCATGTCGAAACTGACCCTACATCATCTCATGAGTAGCTGTGCCAAATAACTTAGCAGGTTAGTTGAAGAAGACCATGTCGTGTGTCTTTCAGAATGGCAATGTTATCTAAATGTCCTTGGTGTGCACCTTTGATCACTGTCTCCACGATTTTCATAACACTGAATTCAGACTAACTGGTCTGTAGTTATACGACTTCAGTCTTTGAACAGCCTTTATCTACTGGCGATACGTTAGCAATTCTCCAATCCACAAGAATCTCTCCCGAGTCTAACGATGCCCGCATCATAAACTTTAGTAATTCAATACAATCTCTAGTCTCATTCTTCAAAATTACTAAGACTTTCCAATATCCACTTACAAGGGTCGGATCTGATTCGTTTTATTCTTCGTTGTATTCATATACACGAAAAACTCCTTGTCCCAATTGTTTTGTCTTCTCAACTTCCAACTCACACAGTACTAGAATACCATAGATTCCAATGCCTTTCATGCTTTGGGGTTACCAAAACAAGGTATAAATGAACAGAATCAATTGCAAGATTCGGTAGGGTTTTAGGAGCATCAGCAGATAAGGCCATATTGCACTCTGGTTTTCCTTAGAGATGTTAATGGTAGATCAACGAAGGTCATCTATGCCCAAACTGTTGTAAAGAACGAGGCTAGGAGATGAGCTTTATCATCAGATGTAGATGGAATAGAAGCACCAGAATATAAAAGACCTGGACGAATGGAGAGAAATTGTAGTTAATAGTTTTAACAAGGGATACAAAATTCATATTTGCTGTATTTGGATTGGAGACAAAGTTTTTTTAATATTGGACTTTCCAAAATCAAGTTTCGATTTGTTAACATAAGTACGGCGAGGTGGATAATGAAGCTGGAACCCTGTACAGATCAGTTGTGGTGTCCTTTTTTGTCCTGGATAATCTTAACGGATCTGCTGGTAAAATCATTGTTTAGATAAAGGAACAGAGTGGTGAAATTAGAGATTTCAGCGATGCTATCGGAGAAAATACTAGGAGATTTAAAACAACAGTCCCCCCCAAAGAATTGACGAATAGAAATTAGAGATTATTTTATATGGCACTGTTGTAATGCGAACCAATATGAAGCTGAAAAAATGATCAAGAGAGAGTCCATGGTAGATGAAGTCATCATCAAGTTGCAATCTGGGGTAGCCAACTTTAACTGCGCACTCTGAAGGACTGTTGATGAAAAAGAGATGAAGAATATTGGTAATTTGTTCGTTGTGCTAGCCGTGAAGGACTCATTTAGGAGTAAAACCAATAGTGGATATTCCTTTACTAAAACTAAGTGGGGTTTAGAAAATAGGCGGAAATTACGTCATTGAGTTAAATTAAGGTTACTTATAGATCCTATTTTTAAGACGCGAATTAGGAAGTTTGTTTGGAAGGATAAATGCTTTTCGCAGATTGAATTTGTATTATTAACTTGTGGTCTTGTTGTTGTTGTGATGGAGTTTTATGATACATAGGCTGCCAGGGCCATATTGTGTCTTTCGAATGGGGTCCCGACAGCGTTCTATCAATAGCGAGGATCCAGCCTGTGTTACATTTGGTTCCTTCAAATTTAAGGAAAGATGGACCGTGATAATCATAATCTTAAGAGATTTTCTTTCTCATACATTCTAGTTAATTAAGAATTAAAATAATTGCGATTATTAAATATATTTTTTTATGTTTAAATGTACATATCTAAACTCTCTTTTCCCCCTTTTCTTACTTAAATATCAATTTATTTTAAGCATTATTCATTTCCTTCTGCTCTTTTAATTTTGGAAACTCGGTGAGTTTAAGAACGATTGGGCGGATGGGGCAGAAAGAGTGAGAAAATAAAAACTATAATTGAAATAATGGTCGCCATTAACTTCAATTTGAAGTATGCGAAGGCAGCCACGTAATTCGAGGAAAATAAACATTCATGATAGGGAGGAGGAAACAGAAAAAGAAAAACTTCTCATACATTAAAATTGGAAAGCTGGAGATAAGCCTTTCATCCTTCAATATCAGTATTCCTCGCGATCAAGAAATGCCAAACCAGTGATCATAGAAAATTCTGGAGCAAAAATTTCGTGATAGCTAACTGGAAATTAATCAAGTGCAGCATGAGACGGACCCACGTGCACATCGCCGATAATTTACATGTATTACAGATAAGTTGTGAGAGAAGAAGAAAATGATCCTGACGTGTTAGGTGTGACAGGTGATCCAGTGGCGGTGAGGTTATAATTATGTCAGGTGGGGCCAGGAGAAGGAGTGCATTAAGAACGCCGTAATTTATTGCATTTAGAAGTCGCCGACGGAGGGTTATCGCGTCAGGTATCAATTATATGGCGACGTATACAAGGTCTTAACCTCAGACATAACTTACAATTGGAAGAATTGAACTGAATGCGGCTCAATTGTACTCCGCGCTAGTAGAAGGAACAAAAAACTGTGGAAATGTTCAATGGCGCGTAGAATTTCTGCTAATTCGTTGGGTTACACACATCATGGAGCCTAGTATCTGTCCTTCAACATTCTTGTAGAAATCTTGTGCCTCCCAGCTGTGTAGATTAAAACAACCAAAACAATAAAATCACCAACGCTTTATTTCTTATTGTAGACAAAAAATATACAGAGAAATTCTAGACACACAAGGTCTTTTGCAGTCCAGTAAAAGATCTGAGCTAATATAAAGAAAGAATGGTGTCAAAAACCCAAGGAAACGCCCGTGTTAGCAATCATCAAACCAAAAATTGGGATTTTCATTCAGCGTTTGATTTTTATTCTTAAATGGTCATCTTTTGCTTAAAAGAAGCCGTTGAGTTTTTAGATTGTTAGTAGAGCCTATAAACTTGGAACTTCTTTAATTAGCAGTTGATTTTAGTGATTGTTTCTTTACAATAAAAAGTGGGCCATATCTGTTCTACTTTTAAAATATTTTTGTTGCAGAACAGAAGAGCGAAGATTAACCTATTGTATTCAACAGAAACTCGTTGGACCCCAAGAAGAGTAATACCAGCCACGTTTCTTCAGTGACCTCAAGGTTAATGCGATGGATCGTCTGTGACTTGTACAGTTCTTAAGATGCTAGTTTGAAACATTACCCAGATCCTGCTAATCTTACAACATGGGTTGAATGATAATGGTGATTTATTAGTTCACTTTTAATATTCCTTATTTTGAGAGATTCGTGTTAATTTTAACTATTATCCGTTTTTGTTTAACAGAACAAATATTTGTTAAGATATCTTCCTTTTTTTGAAGAAGAAGACATTAAATTGTTACACCAATTAAATAAACAATTCTCATCCTGAGGTCAGCCCACCGTTAGAGTCGTCTAACCGGATTATGGCGATCTAAATGGTAGTCACCAAGGTACAAAAGGCGACCTACCAGATGAGTTACGAATGTCCTACATCAGGTAGCCTGGAGGTGAAGAAATCTGTGTATTCTTTGCGGTGTAAGAAACGAGGTAAAGTATAGACATCCGCGCCTTAATTGGCATCTTCCTAAAAGAAATTAACAACTGTGTTTCCAGAATGGGATTACAATAATCAATCCTCACGAGCAGTTAAACTAATGGGAAAAACTTTGCACTGAAAGGAACTAAAATTCCAAAAACTTCCTAATACATTTCAGAAATATTCTGATTTCAATGATGTCTCAATAGACATCATTGAAATCGACCCAGAATCATTGAAATCGACCCAGAATCATTGAAATTGACCCTGAATCGATTCTTTTTTTATCTCTTCTGACTCTTTGCAACATCCTTTCAAATTCAATTTTCATCTATTATTCTTCAATTTTTCTTCGCTGCTTTTAAGATTCATAACTCCAACTAGTTTCAGTTTTATAGTTATTTTAAATATGCAACTTGTTGTACCAAATAATCCTAAGCAACACTTTTCATCTTTGCCAAACCTTTAAAGTACACAGTTAACTTTAATTTGCCCTCTAAGCACTTAGGGTAACAACCATTCCAGTGAAATTATTATTGCTGAAACGAAATCCATTATTGAACTCTTGTCCCTCATCTAAACGTTGATGCTCCAATGAATATGCTAACGTTGTTCAATATAAGAATATAGCATATTTCAATTGGCTGCATCCATCCATCCAGCTTCATTTCCTGTACGTATGTTTGGAAGGAACCATAAACTTTTTTTGATCATGATTTTGCATCATGTTCTTCCAAACGATCTCTCATTTTATGGTCTGCTTTCCAATTTTTACCATTGGACAGTATTTTCTCACTGCCCTTAAAACAGCACCCCGTTTCCCAAATAATGCTGGAGTTTCCCAAGGTGGTTTCTTCAAACCACTCTTTCCCCTCCTGTACTTTGACATCCTTTTATTGACTGAATTATTTTCGATTACTATGCAGTAACTAAAGCAAAATATCTTTGCTGATCCAGCTCTGGTTCCAAGAATAGCACAATTTGGGTTGACTGTTCTTTTAAACTACTATGGTTGAGGTATCGTGGTAGATTGCTGCTCATCAAGTCCGAAACGTAAATAGGAGACTATATGCCAGAAAAAGCATGTCGCCATTGCAGAGAAATTGATTGTCTGTATTCAACAAAGAGGAGTCTTTTATTGAATATAGATTGTTTAATATCACTTTGGAAAATTTACAATCATTTTTCATTCCAGCTGCACTACCAAAAGCGTCACTATTTTTTGGTACTGGAGGTCCTAAAGATGAATTACAATCACTTCCAATCTGTCTCGGAGAGACAAAGCTTCTAGTAACAACTTGTCAGGAATGATCCTGCGAGGTTTGGGTAATTCCACCAGCAGAATTCAGTCCGGGTGGTCGAAATCTGGATGATGGTTATGGTCTGTTGTACTGTGCCTTAGTTCCAACAGCGATCGACTCTCAAAGGATTGCGTAGAACTTAAAATGAATCTTGGAAAGTTAAATTCTATATCCACTTTCAGATTTTGTATTTATTTCTGGTATTTTCAGGTTCTTCTTGACCTTAAATTCCACGTACTGTACTTTAAACTTTATTGATCTATGCCATTGAAAGTTATAGTCTGACTGCTTGTTTCTTACAGATAACGAAGTATGGTGTGTTCATTGGTCGAGAGCAGCACCAGTGAGGTTTTATGGTGCAGGTTTTTCATTGGTTACTCGAGAAATCAGCAATACGTCCCCCTACAAGTACAGCGTTTCATTGGTTGTGAACAGTATCTCACTTGCACTGTCTTATCGGTGTATTGCATTGTAAAGCGATTCAAATGGTTATATGGTAATTGCAAAATAGCTTGCCAGATGTTGTTAATATATTCCACGAGTGGTCTAGAATTTTGAATCTACTTTTCAGAAGAAAATTGGTCTTACAAGATCTGCTCTACACGTTTCTATGCGAGTGTATTTCATTTTCCAATAACTTTTAGCGATTACTGTTGTTGTTTCTGGGTTGTTTAGTAAATGCATCCAGGAAACCAAGATCACGAGACGTCAATATATGTCTATAAATTGTACGTAATCTGTTTTCGGATTTCATGATTTGTGGGATGAAAAATACTCTTAGAAGGAAAGGTATGCAACCCCCTGTTTATAGTCCGATTCATATGAATATTTATGGTGTATATTAAGACCTAGGTTACTGCGATATTCATGTCCCCCTGTTGCTTTAAATTCTCCCTATTGAATAGTGTATTCTTTTCTGTTTTTTGATCTCGGTTGGAGAGACACGATTCAGAACTGTTCAGGGACCATGAACATTTGCCTGGAAATTTTTGCTCATTTAAGCTCAATTGAAGCCATTGTTTTTCCTATTTATTGCTTCAACAGTTGATGTAATTACCAAGAACTCAAAAACTTAACCATGTAGTAAGAGCTAATGATTCGTTGGAGTGTTTGTTTACAACAAATAATAGTTAATTTGTTTTTTAAAGCAATTCTATATACATTCTGCAATTAGAAGTCATCATAGCAGTCTTCTGAAACACGCAGGACTTTGTAAAAGACTGTTTTACTATTAGACCGCATCCTATATTGCAATCAGTTTTTTTTCTGATTAAAGAAAGGGAATGTTTATTTACTAATGGAATAAAACCAGGTCTTGTTTCATCATCAGAAAATGGGTCGCTTCCAAACAAAGCAACTTCTTATGTCATTGTAATTGAAAGGATACTTTGAAAAGATTTGGTAAATCATTTAGACTTTTTTTTTAAATGTATTAGGGTGAAAAAGTAATTTTATCACGTTTGTCGTGGTACTTAAATGTTCTTTTAACTCTTGCAGTAAACAGAAGTTGATTTTATCGTTTTCTTTGTAGCAGAACAGAAGAAAAATTAAGATGTAATTCTGGCTCTGCTTAGTTATCTCTTGTCGGCCCAGTTATAATAATGTCGAAGACCTTGGAAGCAGACCTGAGAAATGTAAATTGATAAGTTACCCAAAGACCTAACGCAAACCATTGAGAGTGTTTGCATTCACTCCAAGAAAGCTTGAGATGAGTATTAAGGTCTACTGAGCAAGAAAGATACGTAAAACAGCCTCGAATAGACTTGGACTAAGAGGGCCTCTTTAAGACCTTCTGTACACTTAGATTCTTTGGAGGGAAGCTTCTAGTCCAACTCATAATATATAATAACTTATAATAAAAACAATTTCTTAAATTATCAGCTGAGAATTTACATAGTATTTGTTGTAAATTGAACTCTTCTGTAAATTAGTGTTCTAATAACGAGAGAAATTGCTATTATGAACCTGCTTTCGATTTTTGGTGAAGTACTTCCTTGATGAGCATTTCTCTCTCTGGAAGACCTTGGAATGTTCGTTAAGAAATTCACCTTCAGGCCATGTGAAATTAGTGAGCGAATACTGCAGATCTTGTCCACAGATATACAGTTAGAAATCGACGGTGAAAAAAACCTTCAATAGCAATTTGCCATCATTGGTAAACTGATGAAGAATCTACCATGGAATTTAAACCCAATACCACTCCAAGTGAGCGCCAAGTGCCAAACTGCTGTACTATCACGAAGGGTGGTTTTCTCGCTGAAGAAGTTCAATTTGTTTCTTCCTTTCGTACAGGTCCAAGATTTAAAAAAGAAAAATTAATCCATCTCAAAGAGAATCCAAAATTTCAACCTAGAGAATTCCAAAACGAATAATCGCTTCGGTTTCAATTCCTTAAACTACCCTGACTTTACAATACTTTACGTTTTAACAAACTTTCCCTTTGGAATCATCAAAAGAGTGGGAAATATTGGATTTAGAGCTTTTAGAACACATCCTCTTATATCACTTGGCTCTTCATTTTTTTTAAATAATTCAATACAGTATAAATTATCCACCTGTTTCACAGAATATACAATATTCATATCCCGCCTCTGTACATCCAATTTCATCAGCTACATGCTATGAACAGCTACTCGATTTGAATATTAAAAAAGAATTTTTGTTTTAATAATTCATTGAGTATAATTCATTTGGTACTCTTTGAGTACCAAATTAAACTACGTTACATAATAAATTTATGAATATATTGATGTTATAGATGAAATTAAAAATGTATACTGGTCTTTCCACGTCGAAAGCGTATATTTTATTTTAATTGGGGGTGTTTTGGTTAACGAAAGTGATGCAAAAGTATCCGATCATTACAGCAAAAGCTGCAGAATAACTACAGAGATCTGTAGAGAATTTGAAAGCGAATTGAGTAAGCCTCTATACAATTTCTTAAAGTCCTATTACTCGCAAGAGCATCTCAAACACCTTTATTTGAAATGAGAGAGAAATTGTGTGAAATTAAGTGATCTAGCAAAACCATTTCATATTTCAAAAAATCGTGATGCATGTTGGGAAGCTGTTTGTATGCGCATCAGAAATACACCACGTTCAGCCAACTAGCACTATAATTTGAAAGCAAGAGGCAGTTGAAGGATAATTATATCTGATATTATTAATTATCTTCATATATAATTAGCGAAGGAAATTAATTCGTGGAGTTCAAAGGTCACAAGAGATCTATAGATAAACTAGTAAAGACATGATCGCCAAATGTGTACAGGTTAGCGTTTGATGGGCTCTAAATTACTCCATTTTTTTCGGATAATTAACACCGAAAAGACAACACCTTATCTTTCCACGGTAGTTGGTAACAAGAAGGGCAGAGGGCGCTGTGCACTGCATTCAATCATATAATTGATGAGTGAATTTTAAAATGCCTAAAACCAGAATGACGGTGGAAAAATAAAATTATGTTAAATCGGAACAAATTATAGGTCCAAAAACTCCGAAGGGGGAAGAGGGATCGAACTCAATATTGCGTGATAGCAATGAAATCCAGATTTTTGATCCCAAGAAGTGTTGGGCACATCGCGAGGCTATTAAAATAGCATTATCTTTGGCACTGCTGTTCCCCTGCAAGATAGTAAACTCAAGATAGCAGTGGCAAAGACAAGGGATCTTAATTTGGTAATTTCCGCAAGAGTAAAGAAGAAATTAACCATCCCATTCATTTGTTGAGAGAGTACAGAAATGACCAAAGACGGAAGCTATAGTCCGGATGATCAGATGTCTGTTTTCCTCTATCGAGACCAGAGGACGGAAAATGTCATTTGGGCTATCATCAGTGGAAAGGGTTAGCCATGCCTTTGAACGTTAGTAGACAGCAGTCTTAAGAGGGACTAGTTCCTGTATTGATATAAAAAAACTTGGAAACTTTTCAGAAAATGACCAATGTTGGAAACACTATTTAGTACTTGTGGCCAATATTAGCATTTAAATGCACAGAGGTCGAATTTAACAAAGATATTACGATATTTAGCTTGTTATCTATAACTGATGTTGAAGCTGATAGTTTATTATACGTAAACCAGCCTACATAATTAAATCAAGTGCCTTTTACAATAAACTCATACAAATTCTAAGAACTAGAGGGCAAGTTGAGTCAATTAATTGACAAAATGTGATTTTTGGTATGATATTTGGTAAGGAAGATTTCGCATATTTTTATTTTGTTATTGCTAAAAAAAAATTTGATTTAAATAAATGAAGTATTTTTGTGGATGGTAATTCAAAGATTGTTATTTTTAGATTATAATTGAAAAGTCTGTTTAGTGTCCAAAAATTCTAAGTTTGATTTCCTTCTTTTTTCAAATTAGGTTTAATCACAATTTAATTTAAGGATTTTTCCTGGCGAAAAAAAAAAAAAGCTATAACAGCTATGATTTAGATCTGGAAAACCTTCTTCTATTCATTCCTTGTTGCTGGAGCATCTCAGATCACTAGACCAATTTTTTATTGAAATAAAATGAGAGCATACCCATCAATAGCCATGTCTCAAGAAGAGATTAAAACTATGGTTTTAAAAACTACGTTTGTAAATATAAAACTATGGTTTTTAAAACTAAGTTTAAAACCAGATATTTTTCACTTTATATTTAATTTTTTTAACGTTTTAATGGACACTAAATATAACTTTTCGGTGTCCAAAAATTATTAACTGAATTTAATTCCCAGATAAATAAGAGTTGGTAATTAAACGAAACCTATAAAAATCAAAAATCAAGTTACCAAATTGAACGTTCTTAATTACGTTAAAACAATGTACAAATGTATCGAATTAAGCTGCTCAGAATGTTCGTTGAAGCAAAATAAAACAGCACCACGAATATAAATTATTAATGTAACATTCCTTCAAAGGAGGGCGCCACGGATTAGGTACTCTCGAACGCAGATGAAATATCGATCTTAATGGCTCTGCTGTGTTTGGTTGACATCGCGTGATCCTTGCAGGAGGTACGAGATATGAAGCAGTTGTTTGGTACGAAATCATACGTCCAGTTTTAGTTAAAATGGGAGGAATATTATTTCCAAAATATATTAATTCCCTCAGATCGATAAATAAAATAAAAACAACATTATTTTAACCGAAGTTACCACATAAAGCAATACCACACAACGGAACCATTCCAATACCACCTAGTTATTACAAAACTATTTAATAGGTTGTCTTTTGTCCCAATCTGATTTAAATGATTACAGGTTTGCAAAGACCGTTTCAGTAGACTTTTTTTTTTCTTTTCTTTCTTTCTTTCATTCTCCCCTATACACTCTTGTGTCTAAAGGTTATCGACTTGGAAGCTTTCAAACCGGACGCAATTTAGTTGCCCTGTCTCTTCGCCATTATGCAGCTGCTGACCATGAAATTATTTGCTATTAATTGCAGGGTTCGAGGACTTTGTTCTTACGGCATGTCATGGCAGCTGTGAGAGAAATTCGTGCTAGCGATGCTACATGTGTGGCATGCCTCTTGTATTTTCGACTCTAAAAAAGAGGACTCGATTGTTCTCGACATATCTTACTAACAAGCAAAGAAAGAAATACTACCATTGGTTTTAGAGCGGTGCTTCACACACGCACACTTGCGTGTTATGCATTTGTGTGTGTGTGTCTGTATCTGTGCGTGCTCACATGAAAACTTGTACGACTTTTACGAGGTATTCGAGTCGAGCTTATTATAAGAGTTTAAAATAGGAAATATCGTAGCAAAAAATGCTATATTTTTACGACATTTTCTATGACTCTTTGTACAATTACAGAGAAACTTTTGATGGTGTACAAAAACTTGTAATGAAAGTAGCTTTTTATTTTAAAGCATTCTTAGAACCTGATTTTCAAGATTGGTAGTGGTTAGCATTTTTCGTTTTTAAGATGCAATGATTGTTTTCTGGAAATGCTAACATCTGTGGAAAAGGTCAAAAGGTCAAAGGAAATGTAGTTTTTTCTGATATGCAAAATTTTAATCTTTAAAATTAACAGCGAGAAAAGAAAGAGCACATTGCTGCCTGAAACAGGAAATCGCATTATGCATTTTTATTTCCTCATATCGATTCAGATTTAATTTTTTGAAAGGCGGGGAAATTAGACCTCTAATAAAAAAAGAAGAAATGATTATAATCACATAATATTCTCTTAGTGTTATAAGAAAATATTATATATTTAATTTATTATATATTTAAAACGAATATTTGAATAGAATCACGTGATTTCTATCCATAAAACTGCCAGCTTTAAAATCATGATAGAAACAGTCCGGTTACTCTAATTGCCATGAATTGTGATCTAAGAAATATCACAAAATCCATTGCAATAAGCATGCTGTCTCTACATATAAGAAATCGTTTGAAAGTTCGCTTTATTTCTTAAATGTTTCCAAATGTGCCAAAAGAATATTTTCCATTAGCAAAAGCCATTTATATTCTGAAGGCTTCAGAATATTTATTTCCCTTGCCCACTGCCTGATGGAGTCCAAATACGATCAAAACACTGCGTGGTGGCGAGATGACCTCCGTCTAAGGGAAGTTTAAAGAAATAATGAATTATCTGAAATTTTACTCTATCTGCTAACATTTATTAACTAGTATCTACCCAATTATTTTTACTAAGCCTGAATCATTATTATGTACAGTACACATTATTTAATATATATATTTTTTTATATTGATCACGATTTAGAAGGATAATTTCAAGGTGGGTATGTACCCAGAAAAATGAAAAGATCCGGAATTACTAACCCAACCCCCCATAGCCAAACACAAAGCTCAGCAAAACGATCTAAGATAAGCAGTGGTTCATATTAGCTTGCATAATAATGCTATGATGGGTGCGGTGTCATAGGCCTATGTATCCAACCCCACCCATAGGTTAATCTCTACAGACACACCTTCACTGGCCTTGCTACAGATCAGAGTCGGTGATGCCCATTTGGGGTCTCTTTTCCTCAGTTAGATAGGAAGGATGGATTTCATTGCGTTAGTCATAGATGTCTGTAAACGTACCGGATTCGATGCGGTTATTAAAGAGTACAAGAGTCCACTCTTGGAGTACTGATAGCCAAATAATATTTGGTAAAACCAATAAGTATTTGTTGATGTGTCATCAATTATTATCAATAATTATCAATGATCCCAACAACAGGATCTGTTTAATAAATAAATGGAATGCATAATGGGAAATCTTTATAAATAGTAAAAGTGGTGAGACATGTATGCAGTGAGCTGGTGTTTCTATTTTAATTAAAATAAATCAGTACCAATTTAAAAGTAAAGAATATATATTTCTGTACATCTTCGTTATTAACATAAACAGGTCTTGAATATCAAAACAATAAAAACATAGCAGTTTATGATGGATCATAAACATCTTCAATAATTTCTATTAAAATATTAACAGCACGAACCAAGAGAATCTATGAAATTTTTTATACAATTTCTAAAAAGTAACTCGAGTGCAATGCAGTAGAATAAGTTTTTATATAATATTCCTGTAAATTAAAAAAAAAAAAAAAACACAGCGGGAATAGAGATAAGTTTTTTTTATAAACGTAAAGCCAAATAGAAAATCCTCTTATATATTTTTAAAGTTTCGTACATAAGCACTACATATAACAGGTAGAAAAGGCTTATTACAAAATCTCAAACATAAATAGCACACATCGATGGATAAAACAAACAAAAATGTAAGAATAAATCCGTAATCCAATGGACTTTTGTTTTTCCTTTCTGAACAACACTACAATGTAAATTGCTTTAAAAATCACTATTGACACATTTGATAAATTGCTACCAAAAAAAGATTTCCCCCCTTTTTTTCTTTTCTTAAAGCGGTAAGGACAATACTCTGGTTGCTATCATTTATTTCGAGTTCAGTTCTGATTATTGCAGAAACATCCAAGAAATAGCACTGCGTTGTATGAAAGCCCTGTCAAAGACATTCTTCGTTCTCATATGTATATATAGATGTAACAAGACTCCCCCAACAAAAATTTATTTTCCGGATGATTAAATTATGTTCCTAGCAAACGGGGGGTTCCGTATTTTATCCTATTTTTTCTTCTTTTATTTTTAAAAGGACCACAGTACCAAGCACAAAAAAAGGAGAGGATATAATTTGTTTTTATTTGCGCCCGTATTCGTTTTGTTCTGGAGCAAATGCTATTAGCTTTATAAGAAAATCCTATCTTAAAATTAGGTTCTCTATGTTTGATACATAACATTTCCTAGTTTATACAGCAAAGTGAGTGCCCGTTAAGTTACGCGCGATATACCCATTCTAGCCTTATAAATCATAAGCCGCATGGTAAGCTTTGGGAACAGCGAATCATTCATCATCTTTGCTGAGTTAGGAACATCAGGGAGACCCAAGTAAAAGAAAGACTGCCGACGCTGCCCGAACACATCAATCAAGGTGGCTGGCTACAAGTTGTGTCGGTTTGGAGCGTTTCACGTGATGCCAAGCCAGTAGCGGGAGAAGAGAGCGTGCTGGCTGAGAGACCTGAGAGACAAGAGAGGGAAAAACTGTGTTTGCCGATTCTGTAACACAACACATGAGCCTACAACGCCATCAGGCGGCGAAGTTGGCTATGAGGCTTCTCAAATACCGGACACACGATAGAGCAGGAAGTAAGGTTGTCAGCACAAATACGATCCCTTTTCCACCTACTTCAGAAGCAGTAGAGTAGGCCGGTTAAGAATAAATCACAGCGAATTGTATCCCCCCTCCCCGAGGCAACATGTAATACTATTGTCATCTGCGGGGTTGTCTTGAAGGGTATCTTCCTTAGTTAGAGGTTAGGTTTCGTGTACCCCACACGAACCTCCGTAGGACCGAATTTGTTATACTCACTGTGACAAATTCGGATCTACAGGGTAGATGTAGAGCACAAGACACCTCTCTGCTTCGTTACTTTTCTTCAGGAACTTCAGAATTGATGACTTAGTAACGTTTAGAGTATCGCAGTAGATGCTTTTTCTGGTTGCAACCCTCAACACCCCACGGATTGTACGAAATAGAAATAAATAGTACTCTACAACACGAAGAAAAACAGAAATATTCGTATTTATTGTATTTTTATATGCTGATATGATTTTACACGCGCTCTGATAATAAAAAGTTTATTACATTGATTTTTTGCTGCTTTAGTTGTGATTTGAACGTTTCACGTTCAATTTGGAGCGTTTCACGTTGGCTCGTGGAAACAATGGTTCAGCAGAATTTTCACGTGAATTGGAAAAGCAAAATATCAAGCACGTGAAAAGTATTTTGATAAACTGAAGTTTTGATTATGTTTGTTAATGATATTTAGGTTATAAATTTTGTCTAATGTTCAAAACTAAGTGCCGTTAGGAATTTAAGGCTAAAGTGACTACAATTTATAGTAGGAGATGCAGAATAGAACAAAAAGAAATGGGGAAAAAAGTCATAGTTAAAGGATAAATATTTATATCTGTATTTTTAAAACTATAAACAAATACAGTTTTTAATGAATTTACACACATTAATCGAAATATGAGTTTAAGAATTTCATGGTTTGGTACATATATTATCAAAACTTTTGATTGTAGAAAAATCACCAAGTTAAGCCTATCGGTTTTGGACTCAATGCTCTTGAAAAACTATAGGGAGGGAATTTTAAAAAGAAAAGCGTCCTCGCATATCACAAAAACCCCACAGACTTGAAAAAAAAAAAAAAAAAAAAAAACGTAAAGCATTTCCTCTCGCGAAAACTAAAACGAAACCATGAGACTTTATACGGAAGGAAGAAAGGGAAGGGGGGTTTATGCGGGTCTTTAACCTTTCACATACCAAAACTTGCAATGCGACAGTTTTTCCTAGCAGTCATAGTTGAACTTTCCTTAAGCTGTGAATAACTCCACAACCTCCCTCCTTGAGATCTCCTTCCCGTCTAAGCTTCGTAAGTTGAAGGGAATTTGAAAGCTCTATCGCAGCATGTGCCCGGGATTGTAACCTCAGAATCATGAATCACTTTTGACATTCTAGTAGCCGCCATCTTGGACCAGCTGGGCTCTCCTCTCTCCCCGACAGTTTAGAATACTCCAGCTGTATGTAAAAATGTCAGGGAATCTGGTCGAGAGTGAAAAATAAAGCACGGGGTTTTCATTTTTCGGTAGTGTGAAGGGTAGTTGGACGGCTATTTGATGGATAGTTGAGATATGGATATTTGGTAGCAGGAGTCGCTGTGGGCCAGGCTAAAGGACATTTATGGAAATTAAGGTAAAGTAGGCTCCATCAAAATGTACGCTACATTCTATTAAAGCCGGTAATGCGAAATTAATATTAGCAATTCGCACTTATTTTTTTGTTTACAATTAACATAAATTTAGTTTTCACTATTCAAATGGTTTCTGTAACACTTTGCGTTCTTCTGCCAGTCATATATAACATCAGTATAAAGCGATCTCGAATTTAGTTTCCACGCATCTGGGATCGAAAAAATAAAAGATTTTTAGGAATACTCGGAGGAAAACCTTCCACAAAATTCACTCGATAAGTATTGAAACTTCTATCTACAAGTCCAATTAAAAATCGAACCTGCTTTTTATTTATTTTAACTTACATTGTTGGATGATATAAACTTTTTAGGCCAAGAAAATGATAATAAAATAAGTGAAAACAAATAGAATTTGAGCATTATAATCCTGACATACATCTCGGTAATCCAAAATAATTTTGAGATAGCATCTCCAGATGAAATATAACACGTCAAAATAATGACTGTGTGAGTTAATTCAGCATGCGCGTACGGACAACAATTGAAATTACGATTAATTGTAGCACGATTGTTGCAAATATAGTTGCGCATTGTTTAAATTTGCGTCGTCTGCTTGAAATTAAATACTCAAAATACAACACTCGATCTATTTCTTCTTTATAGATTCTTGAATATGATTCATATTCGGGATTTAACGCGCTAAATAATTAATTCCCCGCAACCGGTATTTAATCCCTCAATTATGTAACTCTCTGTACGAAATCTTCTTTTCCTTAATCTATAATCCAGCGCAATTACTGATATCCACAGGGAAAACTGGGCTTTGATTCTAACCAGACAGTGGAATGATTAAGGACCCTAACAGAACAATCCGTGTAATGTTTGTCCGAAATGTTTTTAAAGAACAAGCGAGTGCGGAAGATTAATTTATTGGCTCGGGTTATAAATAGTTTCCGCCATTGTAGTCATGTTTCATTTCAGACATTCACTCACCAAGTTACAGACTACTCATATTGCAACACAAACACACGGCTTAAATAACACAACGCTAAATAACAACCCTGTTCCTAAACTCCCCGCAATTTCATTGATTCCCTCTATTCTTACCACCTTACTATAAATCGTCAGTGTAGTGTTCGCTTTTAATGCCGCTGATCATGAAGTCTGTACTGGTGGAGTTTGAACTGCACGCATGACCTGTCATACCGGCGAAATCAGCGGTCGCTCCGAGAATTCATGTTTACAGCAAACGTCGATTAATTTTCTGTGTACGTACAGTTACCGTGACAACAGCAACGCTACCTTGTGCGCGCGCCACTGTTCGGCCCTTACAGTCGAGTTCGCGGACTGCAATAATATCGATAATGAAATTTAGTTTTGTCTCAGTCAATAGTAGAGACAGAAAGGGGGGTAAAATACGGGACACAGTTCTTTTTTTTTACCACTTTATGTTGCTATAATAAATCCATATGTCCGTGTCCCGTTGGGGGGTTCTTTTTATGGCCGTCATTAACAAAGTCTGTCAACAAATCATTCTGCAACCTAACATTTCGCTTAGGTGAGGAAACAATTTTCACCCAGTTGTTTGACCATTACGCTGTAGTCTCAGCCGTATGACATAATGGCGATTTGAAAGTACGATAGTAAAACTTGATGAGGTAAAACCGCAAGAAAAGTCTCAGGTCGATATGTGTCGGCAATGTTGAAATTAAAGAAGAATGTAAGAGACAATGATGAATGGATGTCCTTCTTTCGTGCGTGTGTGTGTTACGGTTCTCTCCGTGGTTAGTTGCAATTTTTCACTAGACCCAAAAATGAGGCTTGTTTCGGCACGAGCACAAATTGTATTAACAAAGTTTTCCTTTTTTTTTTTTCACGTCCAGATGAAATATGTACTGAACACTAACATAATTTATTTATCAGCAAATAAATCCTGTTGCGAATTCATTCGTATGTCCGATAATATGCCGATTTTGAGAACGCAATTTCAACAATTGTTAGAATCGGTATATCAAACAAACGAATAGTAAGATAAGATTTTTATTGCATTGTTAGAATCGGCACATTGTCGTGGCAAATTAAGATTTTTATTGCATTGTTAGAATCGGCACATTGTTAATACATTAGGCAATGTTAGTAAAACTCATATAACCTCATGGACCCCCCCAAAAGAAGGATTCTTGCCGAGGGTACTAAAAGTGTTAAATACTTTGCTATTTAAAACAATCTTAGAAAATTTATAGACTTTTAATGAAAATACTAAAATAATTCCTACACAACTTTTCTTAATAACTCCTTCATCATAAAGACATTTTCTAAAGAGTTCCGTCTATAATTTTCATAAACATGAAGAATCCTAGGGAAGGTTTGTCTATTTTAACAAATTTCTTACAATTTGCATATAAAAGAACACTAAATTTCCCAGTTGGTCCCCCACTTCTGATTTTAATTCTAGAATTATTAATTCTGAAACTGGTAAAAGATGAAATTTTAGTTTATAGAATAAAGAAATAACTTTTTCTAGTAGCTCAAAAGTTATTGGTGATTGATCTACCAATCATGATTGCGATGCTTCTTCTGTTGTTCGGGTGTAATAAACTTTAAAACCACTTTATGAAACAAAAGGCTCTTTCGGCTTTATAAATTATTTAACATTGCAAAAATATTTATAGGTGAAACTCTACTAAAAGGGCTTCCCTTCCCACCCTATTTATAGCCTACCAATTCACCAATGAAAGACAGCAGAGGTATCGTACATCCAATCAATGAATGGTGGGAGTATTTCTTTAACCCCTCTATAAAAGCTGTCCTATTTTCAAATTTAAACCACTATAGATGCAATCGTTGCTTATTTATAGAAGTGACATGCATATTATTTAGTGAATTATAATAATTTATTAATTTTATATTAATGTAAAATGTTCTTATTGTGATGCGTTGTCATAACACCCAAAATGTTTAGAATAAAAGTGGGATGGATTGTAAATGCAAATTATATGGTTTATTTCAACATCAACAACGTAGCCAAGTGGTAAACGCGAAGTTACATAAAAATGCGTGCATTGATTGGCAGGGGTTCGAGCCAGTGACTGCGTTAAATACGCTGCTGTTTCTTGTATTCTGTTTTCAGAAAATATATTTATTTAATTTATAACAGCAAAAAAAAAAAAAAACGAAATTACACAATAAACTTCAACTGTAAATCGGTTTCAGAAATTTTTTTTTCCTGATAAAGCATTCATCTCTCATACATACATATAAAATGACAGTTGCGCGTTTTATTCCAGTAGAGACCAAGATTCGTTCGGTCTCATAAATAAATTATCACGTGATTGATGTAGAAGTACCCTTAATCGGAGATTTTCCCCTTTGTCCAATGGTTTTAGCTAACCAAAGAAAAACCCGTAGGCGAATGACAACTGGTCTCTTAACTCGCCCGAAAAGTCTGCCTAAATCGGTCACGTGATCTTTGAATTTGTTGAGAGTCACGTGAGAGTGTTGGAAAACTTTGGCGTCGACTCGTGATCCGACCGATGAGAAAATGTTAAGAAGAATATTTTTGGTAATGTTTTGGTTGTTGTAGCTGCTAACAAATTATGTTTGGTTCCCTTAGACAACTCACGCTTGACCCGGTGGGCAGTTTGCCTTTTGTGTTCTCGATCCGAGATTTACATTCTCTGCACAGTCAGCATAATTAGGGTTGCTAAGATTACAGTTGTTGTTCAGATGAAGCATGATAGATACACATGAAACATTAATCATTACATAATATTTGTCATTTGGAAATTAGATACGGAATATGATACATTAAACAGCAAGAAGAAAATTACAGGCCAAGTCTTATCTTGGGGTAGCCTTAGCTTTAGAAGGTCTGCCTGTCATTTTCATTGGTCCACAATGATAAATTACAGTCTAGAATACATGCGCACGGAGAATTTGCAGTTCAAGGATATATAATTAAGCAAATTGTAATCGGGAAGGCTCTTAACCTCCAGGAAGTTTCATTCTGGATTCCCAAGAAATACATATGCATCCTTGTAGTTTTTAAACCAACGATTTACATACAGGTTTGGTGAAAGAAAGCTCATGTCCCCTGTAATTACACTTTTTCTTCAATATAACACCATTCCTTACGATTTTTATCTGTACGTCTGAGTTTCTACGTCTGTTTCCTTAGTGGCTGGAATAATAATCAGGGGGGCACCGATTAAAATTACTATAATCACGCCGGCTTGGATTGTAGACGGTAATAATAATAAAAAAAAGAAAGGAAAAAAAGGGGCAACCGAGGCCCTGTTTTTGTCGTAGTGAATTTAGATATCATTTATGGTTACTTGGACCTTTCGGGTAAGATATATGGTCTCCTTCCAGTTCGTTATTTTCGCCAAACAGATGGAGAAAAACACAATTTGTCACTGCAATGCCCGTTTTACACAGAGCCGTATTGTGCTTCTTGCTAGGGTAAATCAATATATAACTGTCAAGAGGGAGAAAAATGGACAAGATGTAGAATACAGCGAATAGTTACATCTTTCTAAGACACGATGGTTACAAAATCCACCTCCAGATGGCATATTGCGCAGAGATAGATGTGTTATCTAAAACGAAGACATTAAAAATAGAAAAAGAATTTGAATTGTTTTAACGATCATAATCGCGCCTCGAAGAATGTACGCTGGAAGGAGAAAAAATATATTGAAGCACTTAATAAAACGATTATCACCTATCCTGTTACATTCGGTGTGGGGTGCAAACCGCAGTCTCTTCAGTAATCCCCGAAGACTATAAGAAACGAATGCAAGTCCGCCGTGAAGGCGAAATTAATGCCGCTCACGAGAGGTTAAAAGGCACCGTGAAGGGAAACCATGTCAGTGGGTTTTACGCTGCAGTAGAGACGCCGGGGCAAGCACGGCGTTCTAGGGCGATGAATCATGGAGTCGGCGGAAGATATATCTCAGTTTCAAGCTTCACGGTCATCCCCAGGAGCGAGCTGGCTAGCTGCATGGCGAGAGAAAAGAAAATATAACAGGCAGGGATGGATGAGACAGTCATATGGTACGAGTGAGAGTTTGTGTTGCTTTAAAATATCGGACATCCAAACATTATATATTATTCTCTGAGAGACTTAAAATGTTGCGTTCGTCTAGTGTTTGCAGATTACGTCTCCACTGTTTGATTTTCTCTTCCAGCGAATGTCATTCTGACTGCAAACATAACGTGGAAATAGATTATAATGTATTACGATATTTCTCTTCTTTAAAAAAAAAGTATTTATTGTTCTGCTGAACGTAAATTATTACAATCCAGGAATCTTTTCTTATTTAAGCAGTGGACTGCTGTGTTAATACAGTTATAAATCCTTTCAGTCACTTTCTATAAATAATTTCTATAAATATCAATCTCAGCAAAAGCAGCAATTTATAGAACTAGTTAATACCATTAATGGTCACCGCTATTAAAATTACAGATCTCAAATATCTATTAATTATATAGCAATTTAATTTATATAAATGTTAGGTGAACTAAAAAATAGTGTTACATTGTATTGTGCATTATACTTATTATAAACTTATTATATTGATATTAATTAATTTTCTAATTGTTATTAAATATTACTACTATTTATCTCTTATCAAATAATATTTTTATCGCTTGTTTTGATTCTGTCGAAGTTAGTACCGCTTTCTCAGAAAAAATGTAATATTAATAAAAGAAATGTCATAACATTAGTGAATACCATTACTGATACCATCAATTACCTTTAATACCATTAATGTTACTACTACATCGCTATTAACATTATGAATCTCGAATTCCGAATTAATTATACAGCAATTTAAATTCTGGTGCAATGACGTTTTAGAATTACAGATCATATTTGATAAATAAATAAAAAAAAAAGAATTGCATTTAAAATGTAGTAGATGAAATAAAATGTTGTTTTATGGTTCATTAATGTCTATTAAAAATAAACGTAAGTTAGTAATTTATATAATGTCCATTATAAGCCATTATTAAATTGTATATTTTTATCAGCATTTTTTGTAAAAAAATATATTCTATGCTTTATTAATATTATTTATAAATCTTCATAAAATGATAACTAAATTGTTTATTATATTGTTTGAATAGTAATAAAAGATTCCAGTAATAATCCATAATCAGCTTCCCAGTAAATTTAATTTATTAATCTTTCAGACTTTGTACTAGTAGTAAATTCACAACTATTCATGCGATTAGAAGCAGAAATTAAAGAAATATGTAAAGAGAAGGTTTAAAACCTAATGGTAAGTACAATTTTATTTTAATAACTAAACTTCATTTAACATTATTTTCTAGGAATATTCCACTTCATGTATACGTATTTGTTGATTTTGTTACCAGTATAATTTGTATACTAGGTGTCAGACTTTATGTTAACGAATATTTTAAAACAAAATGTCCCACACATTATATACAGAAATACATTTCCCGCAGATTTAGTGGAAGAATTGTAAATTGTAAGAAAAAATATATACAATTATTTGAAGAGAACGCAGCCAAAAATAAATAAGTAAACAGATATACTAATACTACTAATAATAATATTAATTAGCTCAAAATATTCTAATCAGGGTGTTTACTGTTCTACTATGCAATATTTAAAGTTATTTAAAGAAACTCATAACAAATATATAACAATTTCTACGGGATCTAAACTGCACAACAATTCTAAATGAATAATAAAAAATCGTTAATAAAAAAAATCGCTAAATAAATCTCAAAATGCAATACGTATATCTTACTATAAGGTTATATCTACTCTTAATTTACATAATATACTAAATATGTATACAGTGTTATGGTATTTTTCGATAAATTAATTATAAGCTACTGTTTAATGAGTTAATTTGCAGTTAAGACTGATTTGAGAAGTCTTTCTTTCTGAAGCAAATTTATTTACTCAGCATTTTTCAAATTGGAATTCAAAGGAAGCGGGTAGTGAAAGTGGTGTCTGAATTTATTGCAGTATTAAAATTAAGAAAATTTTTAGCATAAAAATAGTTTCATAATATTAAATTTATAAGAAGAAATATATTATTAAGAACTTTAATTTTGGTATAGTGTTTTTTTTTTAATTTAAAATATGAAATAAATATAGAAATATTAAAGGAATTCTTAAGATTGGGGATCGGCAAAATATGTTTTAAAATTAAAAAATTGGGTCTTTGGGTTAATCATGATTAGACACTGCTGATTTAGTCAGAAATCCTGCCTTTCTATTCAAATAAAACAGCATTTTATTATTATTCTGCCCATATTATTCATATTTAACATCAGCAAGCACAACTATTAATATTTCTGAAACATGAGAAATCTAATAACAAAAATCAAGTTCAATAATTGTTAAAGTGATATGAACTTGTGTTTTTCTTCCTGAATCAATATGAAAATCAACATGAATCCTACTATTCATAAGGGCATTTGTTCATTGCAGACAAGACCTAATAAGCTAAGCCAATTACGCAAATATTTGATGCTATGAGACTTTTTTGGTTGTATAATAATATTTGAATAAAAACAAATCCTCTAGTTAACATCATGCTCGTATGACATTTTCACTCCTCTGGAATAAATAATAAATTTACAAAGTCAAAATTAATATGAAAATGCACGAAACATTGCAATTATTGAAAGAAATATCCTTCTACTAGGCCAATTTGGAACTAAAGCAATTTCATGTATTTATTTTAACAATACGATTATTTTCTACAAGTAAAAAAAAAATACTGTGATGTGAGTAACATTTTAAACAGTTTGGTTAAACATTTCCATTAACAGCTATTTTTTTACGCTATTTATTTCAGTAAACTGAAGCAATTCCTAACCGCTGGCAAAGGAATGTTTTACAAAATGGCCGATAGGGTGTGTTGGACATCAGCCATTACATTCGGCTTTTTCTTTTAAATTCAAAATGTCGATATCCTACTCTGGTTAACATAATATCAACTAATGGGATATTTTAAAAATAAATTAAATAATGAGTAGCTGAAAAACAAAAAAATAAATAAATAAAAATAAACGAATGAAAACTAAAAAGGCAGCTTTATACATATATAACAAATTAAACCATGTCTTATTTAAAGTGACAGTAATATTAATTTTTGATTTCATGATGTTTGTAAATAACACTGCTAACAGCCAGCACAGTTTTTAATAATATTATTCTGATATATTCTCGAGTGTGTCTTATACTAATTTATAATAAGCGAATTTGAAGAATGATCAACATAATTGAAACTAATCATTAATATCACTACAAATAAATTTGAATTATTGATAATATTGATGGCCTATTGTTTGAAAGACCATTCATTACAACTGCGCATGCTTACAAGTAATTTAAAATGAATAATTGTTATATAATTGATTTTATTGACTAGTACAACATACATAAAAAAAATAATCAAAACCTAAGAGGTGAAAATATATTTTTCTTCTTTAATAACTAATGATAGTAATAACATGTAAAATGAATAACTAAAGGGCAAATCAAAAGGAGTGAAAATGTCACGTGTTATTATTCTAGTTCCTGCGACACATTTGCTTCATTATGAAGACAACTGAATATTTTTCAGCAAAGAAATCCATATAACTTCGAAACGTTTGCTATTTTAATGATATTTTGAATATCAATGTCCCTTTAAATTTTATCTTCCACAAATATCATCGCGCACACCACAATAAAAATTATTTATAAGATCTTTTCTTATTCTAGATTCAATTTACTCATTTTGATCTGTAGAGTGAAAATTTTGGACAAATGTATCGCGGTAGAAGAGTGGTGGAAAAAAAATTACATCCCTTAATGTTATTTATTTATTTATTTTTAAGTCTTTCCACTGGTATAATAATCTGGTGAGCCAGCCAGCACGGATTCCCGGTAGTAACAAATGGTCTGATAATTCTGATTGACATGGCAGCTTTAGCGAGATTTCCACTCCTTTCCACAAAGAACAGTAGCACCAAAGGAAAAGATTTGCTTGGCTTACCAACGACTCTCTCTCTCGCTCTCTCACTGCTACGATGGCCAAAGCCATCGTCTCAGTACACCTAAGCATTCCCTAGCTTCGTTATCGTAGGATAACCCTAAAAAAAGTCTCCTAAATTTCAGTCCGATGGTCTGTCCACTGTTTTAAAGTTGATACTTGTGGTCTCTTGTCCGAAGGTACAGCTTACCTCGGCAAACTATGTCCTGAAGTTAGGCCTACTCGTCCTATTATCATGGCGGTTCACCACCTCGACTCGGAAGATCGACGGTTTAAAGCATCGTGCGTAAGGGGCTTATTTACTGTTTCCGAACATTTCTTCCCGTCGACTCTTGGCGGAGGGACAGCGAGCACGCTCAATAATGCTGACGTACACAAGTCGCCAGCAGACTGGCGTCATTTTGCAGAAGGCAGTGCCATCCATGGCGGGTCGCTGCTAGAGAAAACCCCGCCCGTCTGTACGGCAGACCAATGCCGAGTGTTGGGGAGTTACGTTGCTAGGCAGTCGGGGTGAATTAATAATGACAGGAGGGTTGTATGAAAGGCCGAAGTGCACTCCTTACAAAGCTTTTCTTCATCTTAGTCGCACCTATTGTTGCTTGGAGATGTACAGGTATTAGAATAACTAGAGATCAACGTCTTCAAGTCCTGCCTTAATTGGGAGTTTTGAAGAGGGCTTTCAAAAGTTAGGACTGCCTTTGGGCTGAGATATGGGTGGAGTTAAACGACTTTTGTATATATAACAAATGTGGGGCAGAGCTCAAAATGTTAATATGATCGGTACATATAATATGGAAATCATTTATGATAAATGCCTCTACTTCAATGGATGATGGAATGTTTACTTACAAGACAAAGCACTCTGCGCCTGTAGTTGATACTTTTCTTAGCCCGAGGCCATGTTTAATTCACACAACACGCGCAGCCAATGAGTCTTTTTAAATGCAAATGAATAATGACTATAAATTTAGGGAGTTCAATATTTAAAGGGAAATTGGTTTAATACATGGCAGTGGGGTAAAGAAATCGGCGAAAATAAATCGTAGTATCATAAGGCTTAAGAGAGACCGTTGTTGTATTTGAGGTTTATTTGGCACAAGGGCATTTTGGAAGGCTTAAGTGATTGAGGTTATAATTGCGGCATGCTTCTTAAAAAAAGTACTGTTTTGGAATTAGGAACGGCAATCATTAGGGAAATTTAACTTACGAAACATACGTTTTAAATTAAATCTAAATAAAATCACTATAAGAAGAGAATAATTTATAACTAAAATTCATTTAATCAATTTTTATATAAACAAAATTGATAAAGCCTCTTGCATCGCTTTTTAATATATTAAACAGTAAATAAACAGATATTTTTATGACTTTTTCAGGTTTATAATAAAATGGGAATCCGATTATATATAACGGATCAGTAAAACAGAGATCATAAAGAATTTTGATACAATGTTGATGCACGATATGTTCCATCTACAAAACAACACCTGTATTAAAGCGTTTTTAAATGAAATCTCTCAGTATGAATTGTAAAAGCAATAATTATAATTAGTTGTGACCATTAAAGTACTCTAGAAATAGTTTTTAGGTTTAAGATCATAACTTTTTTTTTGTTTTTGCACCAAAACAAAAAGGGCTATGAGGCGTCATTATATTGTATTTTACTGGATGAAAAACACTTGAGTTTTTAGAGGTGGGGGACATGCAACCATTGTCCGAAACAACTGGACCATGGTGTAAAAAAAGCCCATAAATATTCCTCCCGTCTTTAAGGGTTCGAACCCCCTAAATTTTCCACAGGGTGTTGAAGAACAGCAATCACTACCTTCGAGGAGTTATCTAATTAATTATTAGATAACTCATAATCTAATTATTTTAACCTATTTCCAATAACCAGCAATTTAACGGAATTAACTCATTAATCTATAAAATGTACGAAAATGTTTTGAAAGTAACTACAACAAAAAAAAAAATTTGTGCACTATACTAGCCTTTTTATTTATTAAAATGAATTAAAATTTAGTGTGTACGGAGTTATCACTATTATTTCATTAATTAAAAATTAATAATGCCATATTAAATATCCATAATTTCCCATATAAAAATATTAAATAGATAAATAACAAATACAAATAAAAACTAATTAGAAACGTAAGAAAAATAAGTCCGAAATTGTCTCGTTGCTGCTTTTGATAACCACGCAATAAAATGGATTCTTAAAGCAAACTTTCCGACCACATTTACTACACTGGAGACATTAACGGCAACGGTATCTAGTTCGTGTTAACTACGGCAATTAGTCTATTTAAGAACGATGAGAAGACAGTGGTGATTAGAGGTAAGAAGCAGGACGATGTTGGATCTGTAACAGTGATAGCAGCATATCACCCAATTAGGCTTAGCAACAACGCTTATCAGTAAACCGACATGTTAAAGATAACGGAAATGTCTGCTACCACTGTAAGACTTTTTGCACGTTATTTTATACTAAATACCTTTTACAGGTATACGCAGAAGCGTTAGAGTGGTGTGAGATGAGATGACAGCAAGAACGCAGACCATCATGAGGCGAAGGATCATTTAAAAACATAATAAGGCCGAGGAGAAATGAGAAACGGCCCCAAGAGACAGGAGAAAATGAGAAGGAATTTTATCATGTTTGTTATTTCATAATGCTATGGAAAGCCGGATATATTTAGAGTTATTATTAAATCGCTATTATAAATCCAAAATTGCTTTAGCCAAAATCATTAAAATTTGAAGAATTTATTTACCGATTCTGCTAATTATAAATTTTTTTATTAGCATTATTTTAGTGTAGATTTTTATGCATTCTTCGTTAGATAAACACCAAAACAAATATATGTTATTATTATTGTTGTTGTTTTGGGATTTAACGACACAGACTGCTAGGGCCATATATATGTTATCAATAATATATTTTGGTGTTTTCTATAACACGTGGCATTTCAAAAACATAAGTTTGCAAATACATGAAATTTCTTGAACATTTATACCACTGTATAAACATTGATTAAGCGCTTTAAATATGATGGTAGGTTAGTTATACAAAAAGACATTGAATTACATAAATTCGACCTAAATAATTCAATCAGAACTATTGTGATCTGCAGAATATCGTATGGTATGAATATCTCTAAGCCTAAATATCAAATAATAGTGTGAATATGCTTCCAGTACGATTTATAACATATGGGCTTTGATTAGTTGTGTGAAATGAAACCCTGTTGTGACATATCGCAGCAATCATGAAAGAATTAGTCGACTTTCTGTGTTTTAACTATTGCTGGTTTTCCTATAAAGAAACAATGTTAAATATATATGGAGAAAACTGAAAACTAAAGTCCGAAATGATATATTAACTGGGTATTGAAACATGTTTTGGTAAACCTTATGGTGGTCGGTATTTATCGTAGATCGATGAGGATGACGTTAGTTCGGGAATAAAATACAAGTCTAAAGAGACAGGCATGATCAACCCAAGTGTTTTCCAACTTATCATGTCTACTTACAGGATGGATATATGAAGAAATAAATGGTTGGTAAGGAATTTACTAGGATTCAGTAAAATGCTACGCAGTATATCTGCGGTGGATCTTTGTAAACTGTGATGAGGGCGGAAAAGCAACTGCCTGTACTGAGAAACCATTTTAACAGTTCAATATCAGTACATTAATATTTCTAAACTGAATATATTATTTATTGAAATCATCCCAAAAGTCTAAATGAATCCTCAGTAATAATATTTAGTTTATTTCCCTAAATGAAATGTAATTATGATTGAATGAATGTAGTTCTGGCACAGAGGGTATGGCTTTTGTTTGTTTATGTTTTTATTATTTCTGGCGAATTGTCAACATAGGCTTCGCATGGCTGGCAATAGTCAGCAACGTATAAAACAGAAGAGTAATTTGCGTACATTATTCTTTCAGATGTAAATCAGTATACTGAAATATCAACATCATCATCAATATTAAAAAGACCTTGGTGGGAGGGCGGACTATGTCAAGGATACGAAGACTCATAAGAACTATTTTTGATGCAAGGAATCGAAGCATTTAATTCTTATATTTCCATACATACATAAATTGAAACTTTCGGAGGAGGGTAAAGGAAAGGGGGACTGGGAGGTGATGTTCAATGCACATAGCAAAAATGCTAGTATCATTGTTTTTAGCATTGAGTATACACAAACTCACGTATAACAGAGAATGGATAATTCAAAGCTGTATAAAAATTATTTCAAATTGACCATTTTTTTAAATAATACTGATAGAAGGTTCAAGGTAAAAAATCGAAATAATAAATTATCTAGTTCCACTATATATATATATGACTAAATTCGCTAATTCCAATAAACAAATCTGGGCCTTTAGTACAGTAGAAACCTGGATAGAATGATATACTGGTAAAATACACTTTATTTCTTATTATTCTTTAAATCAAATATACTTTTAAATCTCCATCTTCAACACGTTCCTTCAGTTCCCAAGTGTTCTTCATCAACACCTTCAGCCCTTGGTCTAACATAACATTTTGAATGCCAACTTCTAAACACGTGCGAACGCTGCTTCAATTAAATCCGATTTCAAAATAGTTCCAGTACAATCTTAAAAGTCTTCTTATCACTATAATCAAAGATACTGATTTGTCGATCTTTCAGATAATTTTATTTCTAATGAATCCATACAATTCTAGTGTACATAAACTTTGTATTTACTGAAAATGGTATATATAAAAAGATATGGTAATTTGCGAAATATGTTGATGCACTTTCGGCAAATTGTTAAAACATGATATATATATATGCTCGCTAGTTGTTTATATTTTTAGATGGTGGCTGAACTTAACTTTTAAGCATAAATATTAACATATCATGAACCAATTATTTCTATATCAGACACCAAAAAATTGTTTTTAAAAAATCTGTTTTTATTTATAATACGAAGGATTACTGCTGAAGAATTTATTAACACCCTACAGCTTCTTGTGTATGGGAAAAAAAAAACAAAAAAAAAACTAAACAATAGCACACCCTCTTATATTTTATATGCTTCTGTAAGCATCTAAAATATATTTTCTGCTTCAACGTTAGATATGACTTTAAAACTATACAATCCTCTCAAAAATTTACTGCTAGCTGCTCGAATAGTTGGATAAAATTCTGTTAAGGACTGACCAATATATATAAAACTGAGGAGAGCACCATTCAAATATGTTATGTAATGTTCAAGCAAAAGTAGATTAATTCGACTATCGCTATATACTCTTACACGTCATAATAACGTACCTGTATGCTATAGTAACATTTATACATACATAGTTAAAGGCAGTAATAAGGAGGTTAGTAATATCTACTGCTTATAAATACTGCTAGAAGCAACAGTTCCAGTGTAAACTCTATATACACTCTTAGAAGCAAAAAAAATAGTGAATACTCTAAAATAGTGAATAATCTAGAATTATGACTAGAAGAAATTACAATTTTAGCTTTACATGCGATTAATCTTAAGATTATACATCAAATTTTACAGTTCTAATATGCCTTTCTATTATGTAGGCTTTTATTTGAAAGATGTCAGAAGGCAAAAGGAAAAACCGACCCACTAGGGATATGCAATTTAAAGTAATGGAATATCAACCTTATTCGTGAGATCTGACTCATGACTTCTGTTGTTACCAAAACTGAAGGAACGTGTTGAAGATGGAGATTTAAAAGTATATTTGATTTAAAGAATAATAAGAAATAAAGCGGCATATACTAGTATACACAATATTGCTAATTAAGTTTAGGTCTATGTATTATCCCCAAAAGCAGCAATGCCAAGAACAAATTCTTATACATATATGAATGTATAATACGAAACAAATAATAATAACAAAAGCGCTATATACTATTATAATATAGGTAATAATTTAAACTAAAAAAGTGTTTGTAATAGGTTATATACTGTTCCAAACAAAAATAACAACAGTCTTGTACACTTAATACACTATAGGAAACATATTAAATGCACATTATAAAGGAACAATAAAAAATCAACAGTGATATAAAGTTAATCAAATGGTAAAGCACATAAATAGCGATTATTGACGTAATTAATAAGGAAGCACAATATTAACAGCTTTCCTTAAAGTACACTGAATCTTCATGAATATTTTTTGCATGTACATCGATTGGAAGCAAATTTATTTGGCTGTTTACAAGACCCTCACATTTTCAGAAAGATTTATGTTCTCCGTTTAATGTCTCACTTATTGAAATCAAAGAAAATTAGTGATAATCGCTAAATATGAGAGTCCACTCTCATACTATTTTAATCACATTTTAAATGATAATCATTAATCTTCGACAACTGATACGTACTGTAAGTGATTAAGATTTGGGTTGAATATTGACTACAACTGATGGTAAGGATTTCTGTACCTCAGAAACACAAAAATTAAATTTTAGAAAACCAGATATATGCATGTCTAGTTTTAAGAGTTACATGCGATGCAATCATCAGTCGTAGTTTTAAGAACTCGGCATTCAAAAACGAAATTTTAGATGAAACGATCACATGAAGTCCGTACACTTTAAAATTAATCTGCTTAAGTAGTGTACACATAAAACTAGCTAAGAGAGTTCGTATAATCCCATAGAAAAAGAAATTAATTTAATTTAATTCGCATACAAAATTATAATAGTTGCTTTTATGGTGGATACTGGTTTAAAATTAATTTTCATACCAAATGTAAATAAATAAATTTTCTGTTTATACTCTGGGACGACTACGCGATCAGAGGAGTTCAGAATATTGAGAGAATACAAGAAACAGCACCGTATTTAGTTGTCACGCGGACTTGAACTATGGTTACCCATTGGGATGGCTTATCTAATATAGCAGAACACAAAACGAGTTTTTTACTTTGGATTGCTGTTGGTACAGAGTTGACAACAACTGAGTGTATAAACTACCTTAAGTAATATGAGCAGAAAATGTCATTTACTGACAATTAACGCAATGATATTTGCAATTGGTTTTCAAGGAAAAATAGGCTTATATTTGCGATGGATGAAACGATTAGGAAAGATCCTTACAGATGGATTTGGGCTCAAAATAGTTGATTGACATTATACACAGTATCTGATGGCACAGATAACGCAGCCACTCCTTGCTTATAACAGAAAATTTGATTTACATTCCAAAAAAGTTTATCTCCCGATTATGGCACTATTCCAGATAATCTTAACATATTTTGCTATCATATCTCCCTCTTAATTCCACTTTTCACTTCAATATCTTTGTACGCAAGGCGACGTGCACCTGATAAATTATTCTACGAGTGTAATTTATAATTTAGGCTTTATTATACACCTATTTTTGATAAATCGCCTCTGCCTAGTATTCTGGTTAGCATGAGATACTAATTTAAATTCCACACACTAATCAAACTATATATACTGTATGTAAATAGATCCTTGGCGATAGTTTACTTCTATTTTTAATTATCCCTCAGGAGTTGTGTCTAAATGGAAATCGAAACGATATTTTAAAATAGCAGCGAAATTAGCATATGTAATTTAGTCCTAGCATATTAAGTGCATTTTATAGCAATAGACTGCCATTCTAGGAACAAATATGCAGACAATTTAAATTAATTTTTAAATTTTCGTTCTATTTTAGAGGTTATTCTGCGATCATTAGCAATAGGTACTGTTGTTTATCTATACAAGGCCAATATTTATTTTAACAAATTTTTTACATCGCGAGATATAGACCTTTTATATTTTATGATATAAAATACTACATACTGGATAACAAAATTCATAAAAAAAGCGTACATTTCTACTCTATGCAAACTAGTAGACTAAAGCTGAACAAATAAAATAAAACGTTTTTATATTTTAAATACAGTATTAAAATAACTTTCGATTAATGCACGCAATTACCTGTTAACCCACACAAAACCAAACCTTCAACGTTGGTTGCATTTATAAGGAAATAAAAAGTAAAAATTCGCATGAACAGTTTGATAAATAGCCACGCAGAATTACGTAAATCTGTTCCGAAGACACAAACACGATAAATAACTCCAGTGAATATTACGCGCTGCTTTTCTTTTTTATTCGCAGTGTTTGTAAAGATTATAAACAGCGTAAAAGATAATCACAGCCGTTCCTATGAACTATAGAAAATTAAGTGGCGACGTTTACAAAATAAAATTGGGTACGGTTTATTTTTAAATAATTGCTTAATGTTAGAAAATTAAGTGGCGACGTTCACAAAATAAAATTGGGTACGCCTATTTTTAAAAATTGCTCACGTTAATATTCCCAATAGCAAAACGCAACATTTCCTACCTTCTTAACAATAGTTGGTATTTTAGGTTGTTCAAAATTAAACTAATATTCGCGGAATAAAACAGAGCCTACAATCGTCTTGATTTTCTTGACTGTATCGGCGAGGCAGCAAATAAAATAAGATTTAACAAGACACTTAAAGAGAAACCTCTGCCAGACAGCTACGCACAGCCTAAGATGTCCTAACAAGCGATATCCTCTTGAACGAATTGCCACCAGAGTTATTTTTTTATTATTATTTGAAGGGAAGCTTGTTGTGACGAATTACACAAGGGTGCAGACTATCCTCTCCTGTCATCTCCGTATGTTCGGGGCCATAATGCCCGCGTTGAACTGGAGGCCTCGCCGCCGTTCGGAATGAATGCGAGGAGCGGTAAGTTACGGCCAAGCGTCCGCTAAGCCTACTGCTGTCTCTTTTGCCGTAGACTCACTTGAAAGCAAAATTCCGAACAATCAGTTATGTTAAATGTTGGAGGGGCTGTTTTTTTTTCTTCTCCTTTTATTGTTGATTTTCTTCTTTCCTTTTCTAACCAACATTTAGATTCCTAAACTGGGGGCATTCAAGCACAATTCATGCTCATTTGACTTTTAATGTCGATCGTCTCTGGCAAAGAAGAAGACACTGCACTCCTCAAGGCAGTTTCTGAGAGACCCGCTTCAAGCGAATTGCTCTCATCTGCTGTATGCTAGCATTCAGAGTAACTGAGGCGAGGTCTGTGTCGATAAATCACCCGGAGTGACTTCTTCTCTATCTTTCTGCGGCTTTACAGGTCACTCGCTTTAAATATGCTGAATTTCATTCGCTTCAAATGTTGGATAAACATTTAACTAAGTCGGGTTTTTGGTTTGGATTTAAAATTCTAAAAGGAATGCTTCTACCGAATACGTGTTAAAGGAGGAGCTAAATAAAAAAAAAAAGAAAGAGGGAGAAGGGTACGTTTCGGTGGAAGTTCATTACTTTGTCTTGTGTGCGTTCTCCTGTGTCTAATGAGAAAGGGAGAGAGAGAAGAAAAAAAACATTACTTTAAATGCTCTTGGTTTTACCCATGAATGATAAAAGCGAAAAGCTTCCGATGGATATGCAAATCTCTAGAAAACAGAATGCTTTATGTAAATAATGAGCTGGAATCGAACACATCGCTCTCTGGCGAGGGATAATAAGGAATAAAAAAAGGGGACACGGGTGGGATTGGACAAAGCTGAAGTTTTCTATCGGCAGGTATAAACACACATATATAAATATCAAATAGGGGCGAATGTCCATCGAAAAGAATGAGAAGGATGTAAAATATCCTTGTAAATTCTAAAGGGTTACGATGTAAAACAGACTCTGTTTTCTTCTTCACTTTATCGACACACAGGCACGCTAAAAATAAGAAAATCGCCGAGCGATCATGGAGTCAAGAGACTTTTGGCTTTGCTCTAAGACATGTAATGGTTTCGCATATTCGGACTCAAATCAAGAACTGTTAATCACTGTTAGCTGCTTTTAGAGATTTAGTACATCAGTGTCACGCTTAAACAGCTGCAATATTTTCATTCTAGCATGCTGCAGAAGGCACTATTTTGTGGACTCAGTGCTTGCGTGGTTCTACTGACAAATTAAGGTCTTTGGTTAGATATTACCTCAATCTTGTTTTCGTTGTTGTCTTTCGTGTGAAAAAGACGTTAATTCTGGAAAATCCTGTTTATTTTTGCAGAATCATTCCACCAACGAGTGACAGTACTCGGGGGACCAGCTTACTCCAAGGTTGCTGTGCATCATAAACCAACGGTGACGTCCTTCATAATCTTGTCATCTGAAGGCGAAGAGTCCGCAACTGACAGCCAGACTGCTGTGAGAATTCTCGTGATGAGGATAAAATTTAAAGGAAGAATCTTAATAAACCGCACTTTTTACTCAAGATGTTTTCTTTATTTATTATTATAAGTTAATTAAAATTCAATGAGTCAGTGTCGAATGAGTTATTTCTTATTCAACCATAAACAAAAACCTACCTAAATTGTGGAAGTTATATTTCTCATTTATTGCTTCAGTCACTTAGCTAAAATTGACCTTTTAAATTAATTATCTTCAAATTAAAAGTGCTTGATCAGCGTAGTAAAATATCAGACTTGTTTTTAATTTTCTTTGGTATTAATATAAACATTAAAACAAAATGAAGGAGCTTTTTGATTTTTTAAACTTTATCACCGTTCATAGTTTCAGTGTATTGAATTACACAATTTATTTGTTACAGCTCAAACAAAGTTACAAGTGGAAGAGTAGGTGATAGGTTACGTTTCCTTCTCCACATACAGTTTTGTCTTCTATTGTACTCTAAACAAGGTGTAAACACTTGAGTTGCAATCTTAATTAACACTGCTGGTTGACACGTATGATTAATCGGCATTTCTTTCTGAAGTTTAAAGATAAATTAGACCTACAACATACACAGGGCATCGTGATATCCCCTTGAAACTTTCCCCTTTTTAGTAGAAAAATTTTCCCAAATCAGATGTGAGGTTTTCTACAACCTGAAGACTGATGGTACTTGTCATGGACCTCTTACGATCTGCATAGAGCAGGACAGTATTTGCTTCGACATCATTTTTCTTAAGCCTTGTTTATGAGGGGGGAATGCATGCTAGGTAAGGGAGAAAAGTGGGTGGACACAAGGAGAGTTTGAGGTCAGAGGGTAGGTCAAACTTCCAGTCTCATTAAGACAGTAGCTTTAGGGGGGGTTACTTGATGATAGACATCTCTTTTCCAGGAAACTTAACTGAGGGAACAATGTATGTGTACAGTAAGTAACAGTGCAAAGATGTGCAAAGTCATGTCATTTTATTTAGAATTAAGTTTCTGTGGGGAGGTCAAAATTCCAAGAAGGAAAGATGGATGATGGGCGAGCGGTGTTTTCGTACCAGCTATGTCTTCATTATGTATACTAATCTATGCTAGACTTTGTAGATTACAGAAGTCTCGATATTTTCCTTATTTTGCTCCAAAAAGCAAAGCACTGCCCAGACACAGCTTAGGCAATGAATATACGAACCTGTTGTCAACTGCGCAGCTTTTTATTACCAATCCCTAGTTTGTTATGCAATGTTTTCTGAAATAAAGTATTAATGAATGTATCGGAGGATAAATGATGCCAGTATTAATCCCCTTGATTAATCATTACAGAGTAAGAAAATTATTCAGTCAATAAGTGATGAACTCAAAAGCACGTAAATGGATATTAAGTATCTCTCACTACCTTACATTGATATTAAACTTCTTAAACACTTTTCCAGTAATTAGCAAGGGCATCTTAATTTGTGTCTCTTTTGAAAGAGTCAATTGTTTAATTAGGTTCCAGTAGTACAAGACAAAGCTATTGACACACGCTTTTGTATTCTGGATAATCAACAAAAACATTAAATGTAATCAAATGGGAACAAAATTCGGTAAACTCAAAGAGTGTTAATTTTTGCGAGCGTAATCATTCGGGAGAAGGCTTAAGAATGATGAGTGCATGTCAGCTGTTTTTGTGCGTATTGCTATGGTTTTACAAATAGAATTTAAAATAACAGGAGAGGTGACTTCCCCTCTCTTCGAATACGACGTTAAGATAAGCTCAAAATGGTAAGAATTTGGATAAAGTGTCTTACGTTTTTCAATGCCATAAAACTTATAGATTTTAAGCTTGTTTATGTGTTCAAAGGGGTGTTAGTTAGTGTAAGTTACAAACAATTCTTCTTTTAACTATAAGAATACAAAATTTGAGGACTGATTTACATTTGCCAACGTTTTTATTAAAATACACTCAGGCAGAGAAGTCCAATTTGGCTTCAAACGATACGAATTTATATCAAAAACCTATGGAATATTATTTAAATATTAGAATATATGAAAAAAATTAAATAAAATATAGTTTTGACCATTTTTAAAAAAGACAGAATGCTGAAGTTTGAGGATGATGATTATTAAGATACTTCTTTTTTTGTTCCACAAAATAACTAACGAACACCATATAATTACATCAAACTACAAGCAGTTGCCGTTCTGTCATTTCGCACTACATGCATGGAAAAATATACTTTATACTGAATCGAAAAATAAAAAAAATAAGTAGCAGACGACATTAAAATAAGTAACAGACGACATTAAATCAAACTGTATTGTTGTGATCAGCACGAACCAAACGGTTCGCCTTCAACAATATAAAATTCCACCCATGTACATTTCTCAACAATAAAATGGGATTCTTGTAACACGTTTCTCTTCATTAATAAAAGGATAACTATCCGGTTTGATGTTATTAATTTATTTGTCGATTTTTCTCATCTTAATGATAAAATCGATCACGGTGGTTGTTAATGTCGTAATGAACAGATCAAAAACTAAGTTTTAAATGATGTCAAAATTTTAATGGATATCCTTCATCTTTTCTTAATACACTATTGATGTTTTTTCTATTAAGTACACACCACTACAAATGGAATTTATATAAAGAATACGCCATATTTTACTAATAAACATTCCTCGAATGATATAAACAGTTGAAAAATCACAATAAAAGTTTTCTTTTTGTATTTTTATGGTGATTTACCCCTTTTTTTTTAAATTGCTGAGGTAATTTACCACTTTTTATGTCAATTTAAATAAAGTTATTGGAAAAAGAATTGTATATTTTAAAATAGACTGGGAGAATTACGAACAAAACGGGAAAAAATAGAAAAACACTCGTAGGTTCATCAATAAAAGTTTACGTAAAGAAGGATATTCCACAAAAGATCAGGAAACACTTCAATCATCCCTTGAGAATAAACGGAGGATGGAGGAAGTCATTATCGCACAACAAACTATCACTTATTAGAATGACACGGTGATACGAATAGTAATTATCTTTTGGTGACATTCTTTGATCAAATACCGAAAAAAAAAATAACAAACAAACATTTTCACAAACACAATTATGTGTGCATTTGGAACTTGCACTGCATCCCTGACAAGGAACATGGTGAAACGTGTCTAGAAATTAATCACATTTCAGAGCTTCTTATCAGAACACTGAGAACAACAAATCAGTCCGCGCATTTCAAGAATGTACAGCGATGTAGCAAACAGAAACATTTTAGACACAGATACAAAGAAGAAGAAACACCTAGCAATATTTAATCTTCGCGTCGGAATACATTACATTAATGCATTCATCCGACTGATCTTGACATGAGCAGTACCAGGCGTTGACAATCAGGCGAGAAAGCGTTTTGCAAGTAAAATCATCCGCCTGACTCCCTACATAAATCTTTGTTTGCTAACATGGTGAAAATAATTTTACCATTAAAAATGTCTTCTCAAAAGAAAAGCGATGTTATTCGAATTAGAATTTCTGTTTCTTTTGGAATACGGAGTAGTCTGGTGTGTGGTATTTCGAAAATTTCTTACAACACAGCAATTTCGAGAGGAAAAAAAATTAAGGGAAATAAAATGGAAGTGTCTCGAACTGAATGAAGGCATGACATTTGCATTCATTTAAATATTTTACTAAAAGTGTAATTTGGTTTATCTAAAATAGTTTACATAAATATTTTAGTTTTGCATCTCTTAATTTTACTTTAGATTATGTTTTACTGAATTCTGATCGTGCCCATCTAAAGATACATTAAGAATACATTCGCCTTGATTTAAATAAATAATAATTCGATCTCTTTCAGGTTAGCAGTATTTATTTTCATTAGTCTCTACTCAGAGGAAATGTTTTTAATTATTTGTTGAAGTATCTTTCTTAAGGTGTCCTACAAAGCATCCCTTTGTGTTATGTTGGAGGCTCTAAATATGTTTCACTACAAAATTAATGTATATAATTAACATATCTATGTTTTTATATAGAAATAAAGGCTGAACCAATTTTGGTTTTAATTTTACTTTTTTGTCTCTCATGAATACAGCAGTTATTTGCAGAGCAGAAGGGAATGAAATTAAACTTAACTTTTAATAAACCTGAATGGGCAACGTGTTTATATTGAAATTATTACTAAACTCCGTTTCCATAATTCCAGGTGTAATTACTCGATTATCGACTAATAGACATCTAGTCTTTGTGACTCATTTCACTATTAAAAAAATAATAATAAAAATCCAAAATCGGCTAGTTTCTCCTGGAAATATAGAGATTTTATTACATTAGTAGCTAAAAAACTTTTAAGATTTTCATATACATTTATAATTATGGTTTCAGTATCCAAGTATCTGTTTTAACCACAATACACTGTATATTATAATTTATTATGTGTATAAACACATTATATACTGCGCAGCACATTATTTTATACGTTGTGAGCATGCAGGTTAGTCTTATTTGTTAAATAATAAATCAAATATCCACGAATGGCTCAGTGATTGCTTAAATTTCACTATTTTTAGCCATTAGTAATAGAATTAATAATACATCAATTGTTTCATATTATAAAAATGCTTCTGACTAACAAGTGTCGAAAATAATTTGCATGGTCGATTGGATTTATACGGAAGTCTTGCTTCGTATTAGTCACGATTTTCATTACTCGAGTCACGATATTATTTAAATATTGACAGCTGCTGTGGAGGATAAGCAATGAAGCCAAAGGAACATCCTTCAAACGATTCTCTAATTTTCCAACGTGCTAAACAAGCCTGTTAATATGTCACAGTTCAGTCAGAAGAACGGATATTCTTTCCTAAAGCACTTGTGAGCATAGCTGACAAATTTTAAGAGGCTGAAGAAACGTTTTTAGTTTTTTATTTAGAAATCTCGGAAGAGAATTTTAAGCAGCTTAAATCTACTTTGCTCCTTTTAAATAAATAAAAAGTTAACACTATTTCTGTAAATGATTATGTTCAATGAAAACTCAAACTGTAAAAAAAAAAAAAAAAAACAAAGGTTATCCTATTTAGGCTGGAGCATTTTTTACATTTTACAAATAAGATTAATAACAACAGTAAATACATACTAATTCTTTGCTTAAACACCAGGTGGCGCATCGACTATGAATCTACAATTAATTAATTCATTTATAGATTAAAATAGACCATAATTGGGCTAATGGGCATATCACGTGAAACTTGCTTTGATACTAAACATACATTCAATGTTGGGGATAACAGCATTACCAAAAAATAAAAATAGGTTTTAAGTAATCCTGTGTGTGTTATAAATATCATCCATTTGATAAATGTTGACTGAAATTAAGTAATCACGAATTGTAATACGAAGTACAGACACTAAAATGTTCCCAGTGAGTCTATGGCAAGCATATTCATAACAGGAATTTATCTAGCAATTAATATATAGTAGTTTTGAAAGTAATATCCTCCTGGATGCTGTCTTACCACAAATTGTATAAGCTGTTCATTCGGCCCTGTTTCCCCATTCCATTTACAATGTGTCGCTTCCTATTACGACTATGAATTAATCCACTGTTTCCTAGCTATTGGTAATACCATTTCCTCTATTAAATATGTCCCTTTTAAGTCTGCTTTCCGTATATTGAAACGCAATAAAAAAATGATAACATAATTCAGGGCAAAAAACGTCATAATAGCCTTAGTTCTAGAGACCGCTAACTTTCACTTTCAGCTTGCAAAATACAAATAAATCCATATTAGAAAAGATATTCGTAGAAATATATATCTGAACAATTATTTGCACAGATATATTCACTTTTTTATCCTTCACAGCAATCCTACAGTTACCAGAAATGCCAATTGTAAACAACATTCTAAAATTCTATGGTAAACATTTAGGCCTAATTCTAGTCATCATAAACAAGAATGAAAACTTAGGCCGCGACTTTCATCTGAAAACTTTTAAAATTTAGGCCTGTTCTAAAGCCTAATTTTGCAGTCATCATACACAACATATACAAACATAACAAAAAAAAAAAAAACACGCATTTATAATTCTATCACCAAAACGAAAGAGTATTTTTATATAGGCAAATAATACCAGAGACAGCGACCAAGAGGAAGTGTGCACACATAAAAATTTACACGATGCAGACCCTACAAAGTAAAATTAATAATGCAACGGGGACCTTAAGAAGTTTGCCGACGAATTTTGCTCTAGAAGATATAAACAAATAGTTCACTTGAATGTCGCGTTTGTGTACATGATACTGGAACACAGGATCATGTTGAGGGAACATGGACTATGCCCTACATATGGTTTAAGTTCTCAACGACACTAGATTTGAAACTAGAGCCTCTAAGCAAAGTGAAAGAGATAAACGCTTCAAATACTCCCCCTTAAGTCTTTGCTCTCTGTGTGGTTATTTTCCCTTTCTTAATGGATGGTAACTTTACCTTTCATCAGTCCGAACTCGGGTTGTCAGAAAAAATAAACAGTGCGTCTGGTAAGTCTCTGCTGTCGCGAAAGTGTGAAAAAAAATCAAACGTGGTTTCTACTGGGATGACGAATTATTTGAGGAGTTTTAAATGTAGAAGCTGAATAAGTGTTTGGTTTTATTTTGCTATTCAGAATATGTTCCTGTTAGGACTATTAACTGGCTTCTTTATTATGTTCACAGTAATACACGATGTGTTATTTCTCAAAATTGAATTTATTATTAAGGAACAGTAGTCCAGAATTTTAAACTTGTTCCAGTATGGGGATGGGCTGAAATGTATTAATTTCTTTTTAAATAAAATATCTCACAGGGATACTTGCTATTAAAATTCTCTTTTAACTTAATATGCACTTGCTATTTTGAGCCAAATAGCCGATAGCAAACAGGAACTCTGTTTCCGAATGAAATTTCAGACTCTGTGAAAAAAAAAAAGAGAAAGAAAATAAATAAATAAAATAAAAAATACAACAAAACTTCCCTCTGTTCAAATATTTTTCCAAGAGAAAAAAAAAAAGTATTTGGCAACACTCTAGTGAGGGGGAGGGTGGATACATTCGGCAATAATATCATTTGTGTACCTTTAAATCGGGGGAAGAGTCGACAGTCGTAAGAGCGTGTGAAAGAATAACCACCCCTTATTACTAAGGCAACGAGGAAACATTACAGGAGTCAGCCAACCGTCTCCTTGAATATTACCACATCATACCGTGGGAGATAAAGAAAGTAATACACAGTCGCGAGACAGCGAAGACCCTTTTCTCTCTCTGTAGCTGCTTATCTTGTGTTGGTACACAGACGAGTTAGGCCTAAAGCGAGCCGACGTATAATGGTGGTTACGAAGACTCCCAACGGAAACAGCGTATCACTGGGCAGAAGAAAAGAAGAAACGCTCCCACCTTTCTTCGGCGTCTAGCTTTGGGCAGGTTAACCATACCCCCATGCACAGTGCGCACGGCTCCCTCTGAGTCGCTTCTCTGCGTATGATAATTAGCTACGCTGCACACAGAAAAAGAAGGGATTTGAAGACAAGAGAGAGGAAAAAAAAAAAAAAAAAAACATTTCGATTCTCTTACCTTGAAAACATCGCCGGTCGACATCTTACGGGAAGAACTGTATTGGAGCGAAGACGAAGAAAAGTAGAGCACTCGAAGACGCCGTGTTTTCTTTTTTTATTATTATTTTTTTTTCTTTTCATTTTCTTAATTTTTTATTTTTCTTAATTCACCGCCCCGATCTGCCGACTTTAATTACTCCACTTGTCATCAAAAAAAAAAAAAAAAAACTGAACTTAAAAAAACGGTGAGCTAAGCGAGCACGTGCGCGCACACATACACACGCACTCACGGACAGATCGACGAAATTCCTGAACTGCAAGAGCGTATTTTTAACGAAGCAGCGAAAAGCCAAAATTCAGTCGACTTACTCTTTCTGCTTTCCGACGGCTACTGATGGGGCCGAGAGGATACAAATTACGATATTCGCTCGCCTTTGTCTTGATATATAGTCGTATTTTTTCCCCGACACGAGTCATAATTTCTTCACTTTAAGGCCCCCACGTGACCCGGATGTACCAATCATGGCGCGCCATTTGAACCATAAAACTCCCGTTGTTTGAACTCATACAACGGTCTTTTCCACCCAGAAGGCAATGAATGCCGTCAGCACACAAAGGGTATGGTGGCCATTACTATTCGTTTTATTGTGCCTAGACGCTCGTTTCCTCACTTTTATGACCCGACGCGCCGAGGACAAGCGCGCCATGAGAAAACGAGGTCTCTCTCGGAATTAGTTTACCATCTAATCCTAACGACTGGTGCCGGGTCATTTCCTTACCCAGTCTGGGATGGTCCCTTACTAAGAGCCCTGCCCATCAGGGCCATTTTGGTGGTGCTTGCGGGGCAATCTGCATAAATTTACATGGTCGAGACCACCCATTCTTGCGTAAGCCCACTAAACATGTTGACAGCATATTTTACGGCCGCTGAATTAGGCGGGACGATTACACTTTTAATGGTAGGGGGTACGGCTGTAGAAGTAACATTTCTTTTTTTACTTCTTTTTTTTTTTTTTTTGAGTTTGTGGCCGAAATATTTCGCAGGATTACTAGCACGATAAACCTAAATATTTATTAATACGGTGTTATATTACAAACATGCTTTTATTTGTAAGATAAAATTAGCGTGAATTTAAATGCGCGCGTATTTGAATTATTTTAAGTGAATTTGTTTTAAAATTAAACATTTTTGTATTCTTAATTTTGCGATAGGTACACGAGCCAATAGATAAATTGCTTGAAGTAACGAGGGTTTTACAAAGTTTGCAGTGTCACGTGACTCGCGCAAGTAAATTTCGACTTAACTAGAAGTAATTATTTGGTTTTAGTTTATTCCTTAAATTCCTTCAGCTTTTTTTTTTTTTTTTAAAGCCTTTGTCACGTAACCTGTTGATAAAATGTTGATTGTTAACATTCCGAAGGAAAAATATAAGAAAAAAACAAATAAAATTAAACCCTGCTCTAAATATAGGTAGTACAGGAATAGTTGCAATGTTCTTTGGCTATGTTTAGTTAAAATAAATGTACTCTAGTTTGACAGGCAAAAGGAGATAACTACAAAGAAATGCAGTCACTCTGACATGCAGTTAGATCAACAGTTCATATATCAATGTACAGTTGGCCATAGCTACACCTAAATGGAATTACTTAATGACTTCTTCAAATTTTATTGAATGACAAAATCTGTTTGCACCTAGGAGGAATGGTACTTACCGGTATAATATTATATGCTGCTTTCACTGCATTTTTGTAACAGAATTACACTTTGAAATAAAAAAAAAAAAAAATAAAGAAATAATAACAAAATAAGGAAGCTTAATGAATTCAGAATGTGTAGTTTAAATCTCTGCAGGCAGATGGCGCTGCAAATCGTTCAACGGATTTATGCCAGAAATATTTGAAGGTTGGATAGTTTTGGGTAGATATAATAAATAGCTTTTAAAATAGTAATGTTGTTTTATAAATTTGTGTTTAGGATGTGCTTTGAACCAAATGTAATGCAAATTATTAGGTTTTATAAAATTGCAACTTAAGGATGTGCCTTGAAATACAAAGGGGTCTTTATTTTAGATTTTGAATACAAATTGGCATTTAAATTAACAATTTTCAAAGTTAATTATTTGTATAGTGTTGAATGTAGTATGTACACTGCATAAACAATGTAAATGAATATGATTGTCCATCTAGATAGGGAGATTCATGCGCGGATATTTATTAATATTGTGCTTATGTTTATGTGATAAAAGTATATTGTATTTGACTTTTAACAGCTCCGACTAGCCAAAGCATTTTCATCTGATATATCAACCTGTTGTAGCAAGAACGATATTCTTAATTTGCATAAAGGAAACGGAAAGACTTCTGAAAGTTGTTGTTCATATCTTGATAGTGCATTTAATGCTGTTGTCTTCTATAAAGTTAAGATCGATTACATAGGTGCTGTGAGAACAAAATAAAGCTTAAGTCGATGATAAAACTAAGTATAGATCGTATATGATTATAAAATAGACTGATTGATTGAAAGTACGTTGCTTTAAATGGGAACATAACAGAAATGAAAGAAATTTGCAAGGTATAACAGGCAAATCTTGAAAGTTTTAAGAAATACAGAAAAGGAGGGAAGATAAGAAGACAAAATGAATAATGACAGGAGTTGGGAGTATTCTAAAGGGCACATTTACCACAAGATTAGTGTAGAGAGTTAGAGGTTATTAGTAAAATAGGATATTTTAAATTACACTAGCAAACAAAAGTTAAGGTACAGTAGAGGGTACATATTTACCCTTTATAAACTGAATAAAATTGTTCACATAGATGAAATAAAATTACTACCAATGCAAATTGAGTGTATGTACGCCTCACTCTGATGGGGACTATGGGTGGTTTAAATAGAGCGATCTGACCGCGTGTTGCTTAGTTTGTTCACGCGTATTAAGCACGTAGGAACAACGTTTCATGGCTGAAGTGATGAGTGATTCATTATGGTGGAGAGCGGTCGGTAGGACGGAAATAGACCAATCAAGACGGAGGTAGCAAGGGTCCTGAATGTTCACTCAAATGACATTATGGAAGCAGTTCCAGGAGTCAGGAGACGTATCCCGAATTACTGCCCAAGGCCCACCAAGATTCATAACACAGATCGCTTGATATCTCACCATGACTATCAGACAAATTAAGGAGGGGACCTCACGGAAGTCACAGTTCATGTTTGAATAAAGAAGGTGCTGTTGTAAGATATATATGAAATCTTTGAAACTTATCCCAGACTTTCCATGGACGAAGGAGGACCTCAGTTTCTTCTAACTTCTTCCCCAATGTAAAGAGAACTTAGGAGTTCTTCAGAAGGAAGATATTTCTGAAAGAGGTGCCTTCCCCCGGGAGGGAATAGAAAATATTGAATCATAACTCCTCCCTCCCCATCTGAGGAACTTATGTGCTGTTAATAAGAATGTTTGATTCTTGAGCTTTCTTATTAACAACATAAGATCAACAGCGTGTTGCCTAGGGCCCTAGGTTACAGGGATAATCGTACCTAACACTATTAATGTCTGCAATCTCTGGTAGGTATTTTCAGGTATGCATGAGCTAATTTACGGTACTGTTGCATCGTAACATACACATTAAAAAGAAGTAGGAAATGAAAAGACATTGAAGTGTGAAACAACGAAAGAAAAAAATAAATAAAATTTGAAGACTCGAACAGAAACGAAAGAAGTATATTGAAGAGAATAAAGTGAATATAAAATAACCAATACAGAGAAATGTAATTAACTTAATGTTAGGAGTACACAATTAGTTTATTTTGTTTCGTTTAATAGTTTAAATAATTTCTACAGATTTTATGCTATGAACTGATTATATGTCAGATTCTTTCCACGCGCACAAGGCCTGGGACAGATTAATTTAAAGAAAGGAAAAACTGAAAATGGTTCTGTCAGCAATCTCTTCATCCGTTGTTTAGAGCTTGTTCCGATTTATTTTAAAACAAATGAAAATCCAATTACATAGAAACGTAGTGCTTTTTCTTCTAAAGAAACGTAAGTATAAATAAAAAAATATATAGTTAAAGATGGGGCCCTATTCTGTTCGATGTCTTCATTGACACTTGACCTATATGGAAATAGGTTTTCTCCGGGTTTTCCACTACGAAAGGAACCTACTGTCACTTAGCCAAATTGAAGTTATGTCACGCTAAAACTTGCATTATTGAAACTGTCAATCACAGCTGTGTATTTTCTTGCCCACGGATTCGCTGTCTCCCCTATCTCAACTACATTTCTTAACCATATGTTCGTTCGTTTCCAGGTTGTCAACGTTCTCAACTGAGAGAAATTTCAAGTTTTCCAATTTTTACCGCTAGTAAAGATGTGTCGCGTGGATATACCTAGTAGAAAGGAAAATCCTTCAATGTTGACACTTGGGAACAAAGGAAGAAATAGCTACTTCAGGCTGATACGTCTTCACGCCTTGTGCTGTGCACCTACGTGATCTTCGAAAATTTCAACAGCGTATATTCGATTGTATGTATTTGTAAAACGTTTTAGATTTGGGGCAAAAGAAATAACTGCCGAAATAATACAAAAAACTTTGAATTACTCTGAGTATTTAACATTAGTTTTAAATGCAATTTATTATGAAAAGTATCGAGTTACATTTCTAATTCATTATTTGAAAATTAGCATTTTAGTTCTATTTTCAAACTTAAGATAATTCCAATCATTTTAAATTACAAGTAATATTTTTAAGGCTCATCCCTCAATCTTCAGAAGTTCCTCATAATATCTTTTAGTAACTATATTAATCTGAATTTGTATTAATTATAGGAACGATTTTAATACTGCACATATCCTACTGCTTACGATCATCCAATTAATCAACAATAATTACAGATTTATTCTAATTTTAAAGGTTTGTTGTTTGATTTTTTTATTGCTCTTATCAGCAGTTCAGTTCATAATGCGCCAAATAAACAACTGTAAAGGAAATTCAAAAGTACACGTTAATTATATTTTTTCCTACATTTTGATATTAGAAAAAAAAAAATCGAGGGTATTCTAAGAAAACAGTTATCTCTGTTGCACGTACATACGCATTTGTAACTGTTCAAATCCCCCTGGGTGAGGTAACCCATAAACCTGTTCCTACAACCTATATATACAGGCACTCAAATATGCAGTAAGTAAACTTGGTTAATTATGTGATTTGCTGAAAGCCGTTACAGCTTTTTTTTTTTTTTTTTTTGTCCTACATATTTCTCCAAAAATACGTGTGGTATAATTGCTGCTTAGCCCTTTGGCTTGTAATGCGACTGAAAAAGAGGCCTTCACCAAAACAGATTTCCCAAACGTATTTACATCGCATACTCCCTACTACTAATGTTTCTTTTGCATATCCCCCCCTTTCACCCCAAGAAAAAATACCGGTTCGTTCTATAAACGATTAATTAATAATACGATTTTCTTAAAAAACGGACGGTAAAGTGACTGTTCATATATTTATTTATTTGAAGCATAAACGTTTCAAATTCTTCATTATACCAAAGCCATTTATGCAATTAAATGCAGACATTCCAGAAGAATTTAAGAACTAATACCCATTTGACAATGTTGTTTGAAATAGTGCAGTACCATGCAACTCGTAGTAAAGGCGAAGTTCATTTTGTCATGAGGTTTCCTTTTTTTTTTTTTTTGCTTTTAGCAGTTCAAATCAGTTGGCCACGAAAGCTCAGAATTATAAAAAGTAGGAGAGAATATCTCCTAGTTTTCATAATATTAAACATGTAGACGTGTGTACTATCTTATGTTGAACATGCCGAAACAGCATGAGCTATTTTATAATTTGTTTTTCCCTGCCTATTATTACGAGGAACACAAACTGTACATTCTTCTTTACTGCCTATTCTTAGTATAAGGCAGTAGTCTCTCTACTGCTTGTTAACTATATAAAAATAGGCAGCGGAGAATCCTCTCAAATTCTGATGTAATTCTTTAAAAAATCCTCACAAAAATAAATGCAATTGACATTATATTCCATCTCACAACGCAATTTAGAAACGGAAGCACTATCTAAAAATTTTCTTGGTCATTTTACAACAGTCAATAAACAAGATGGCTTTTACTTTTAGAGCTCACCAAGAGGTCTTTAACAACCAAAACTGTTGAAATGTATACCACAAATCGGCAATATTACTTTGAAAATTATCCACATTGTTATAAGATATAAATTAAGAGTAATCCTTTTGGAAATATCATAAACGGTATTAATTGCAAAAATTAAATTTTTTTCGGCTGATTATTTCACGATTTCATTTCAGTAAGTAGAAAAAGTACTTCAATTTCTCATGATTGCTTGCATTTAGAATTGAGCTACGAGGAGACCATATATTGCTCATTAATTTTTTCCCACGGTTTCATGCGAAATATATGAGAAAGGGTACAGTTAAATTTCATTTCGGAAATAGATTTAGCAGACAGATAATCGTACTACTATCTGACACCTTCGTGTAAAAACTAATCAGGATTCACGAATTTAATTAAAATATGTTCTTTATCATTTACTGGAATTTTCGTGAAAAGAAGAAATTACTTTCGCTTGTGGGTAATCTTTGCTTCGTTTTCTTCAGGGGGACGGAGAAAGATAATTTTTTTGCATTTCTTTTTTTTTTCCATTAAGAAAATTTATAAGAAAGTTGAGAAACAATAATATTTGTAAGTGTCTTAAGAGATGGAAGTAATTTATTCCAGAAATGCGTTTACTTTTTTTAATTTCCTCACAAAAACATGGTGAAAAAAGAGAACATAAACTAGAAGAAAATTATATTTTATCCACATTTACTATTAATGGTTGTTAAGATTTAAATAAAATCCGTATTTAATAAAAATGCTACCTAAAAGAGTGAAATGCCATAGGACATATGTTCATATGACTGTCTTATATGTTCGAACGGACACCACTCGACTTCGTAACTAAGCACCTCTGTGGCTACCATAACAGTAATTTTCTAATAATCTTCCTGTAGCTTTTAGCTGTTCCTGTGGATAACGATAATCTTTATTAAGTATTCATGGTATGTCTCACATGGAAAGACCCAGGTGTGCTTGAGTTCTCTTGCCCTAATTCCAATGAATCGCAACCAGACATTCCTTCAGCTCTTCTGCAATGTTGGAAATTAATTAATGTTCCTTGATATCCTACTCTCGTGGTAGCGCAGTCGATATAATCACCGTTCTTCCCACATGGGGTGGGTAAAGCGTGGTTCGAATCCTGTCAATGAGACGAGGAATCCTTATTGGCTTTTTTTCACGACGTGGCTGATTTAAACTGTCTCAAGTGAGTGTTGTACGGTTTTTCTCCCGGAAACTCTGGGTTTTTCATCCAGCAAACAAGCAAATCGATCACAGAATATACGCAATTTAGAGACATAATACCCTGATTCCTCATAGCCTTAGCAAAAGCACTGAACAAAACTGTGATTTCTCACCGGATAAATCGATGTCACCAGTTTATCTACTGGTTACCAATATGTTGTTGATTCTATAAAGATCTCCTTCTTTGTAAACTCCATCATCATGGCTTTCTAAACGTGATCCGATCATTTTTGAAAGCGATACCGAGCCACTTCGGTATCGCTTTCAAAAATTCCTCCTTAATAACATTAACCAGTTTGTTACAATCAATGGTGGCAATGTTTTCAGAGATTCAATGTCTCTCTTCTTATATGTTGTTGTTGTTGTTGGAGGTTTTATGGCGCAAAGACAGCTAAAGGCCATTATGCGCCAACTCTCTTCTTATAGGCCATTATGCGCCAACTCTCTTCTTATAGGCCATTATGCGCCAACTCTCTTCTTATAGGCCATTCTACCAGTCTATTAATTCAAAAGAGATAAGAAAAGAAACGCGTACTGTTTCAAGCACTCTAGACAGTCATTATTATTATTATTGTCATTTTTTATTCACATGGTAAGATCCGGGTTCGCTTGAGTTGTAGCGTTAATTATTATTATTAAAATTATTATTAATAATCCGCGTGAAAATATTTATAATTCCTCATATAATAATAACAATCATGATGGAAAGTATCTGCTTAATTGAATATGTTTAGTGAAGCGAGTATATTCCCTCAAGAAACTCCCATATCACAAACAACACTTGAACATATTGATATCAAAAGAATGCAATTAAATCTTAGACTGCTATTCGAAACCATTACTGAATTCGACAACTCAGTGCTCATTTAGCTTTTTTTTTCCATCCATATTCCCCTTAGGTTCAGTCGAGGTCAGAAACCCTCTCATACAAGACCCTTGAAGGGACTTAGGCAAGTTATTTCACATTTAATTATGGACCAACTGCGGAATTATCTAGTCATTAATTAATGATATCATGTTCCTAATCCATAAACATGAATTTAATTTCCTTTTTAGAGATCATTTGGGTGGAGGGAGTAGGTACGAAATCGGGTGGTGCATCAATAAACTCCACCTCACCCTACTCCCCAACCAACATTGTTCTAGGACTGAAGACTTACCATAGCCACTCTATTTAATTCTACATGCACAAAGCTATAAGAGTCAGATAAGTACACATTAAAACTAATTTAATTTAGTTATATTGGTTAATAAATATGAATATTTACCTGTTCCAGGGAAATCAAGTGGGCTAATTTGACTTATCCTATTTCACTGCTGCCATTTTCAACTTCATGATTTTGTTCCTAGAAAATTAAAAGGTCATAGTTAACATGACATCAAATGTAGTCTGAGACGCCATATTATAAAACAAATGGTGTATCAATAAATATTCCTTTTATTTTTAAAATAAAAAAAGAATACTATTCAGTTGTTGATTTTTTAAACTATATTAATACTACACGAAAGCCATATACTTCTATTACATTAAATCGAAAGTTAAATATAGAAATTCGACGATCAAGAGATAGGCTAACATTTGGTCATAGAGAAAGTTGGGAAATTAATATTTGTTAGTGTTCATCGAACAAGGTATTCGGTTCTGCATATTTTCATATTTTTGGGTTTTTTGTAAGGCCTTTCAAATAATATTTACACAAAGATTTAATACGATATGAAGTTACAGTAAGCGAGAGACGAAATCGGTTAATATTAGCATGAAGTCAATAGTAACGTAGAATTTTAAATCTTCAGTGTCTGAATTACGAGGGAGAAAGAATATTGATATGCAAATGCAGACTCCTGCTCAGTCACCTTTTAGAGATTGCTTAGGCTTTCAAGTAACACTGAAATCCTTCTAGGTTAATATTTTTTGATGCTGCATCTTGAAAAACCACTTGAATAAAAAAAACATTTCAGCTGCAAAATAATAGAGCTGTAAGCGTTTTGGGTTAAAGAATGTTTATGGACTCCACTCAATGGTGTTTATTTTAGTTTCAGGAATTTTCTTTTTACCATTCTTTCTGCATATTCGGTCTTGATAAAGAGATATACTAATTAGCGTTATTTTAAAGAATCCACATTATGCACGTGTACATAATATGGAATGGGAGGTGTGTTTGTCAGTTTGTCAATTGTTTGTTTTGGAAAAAAAAATCCAAAAAATTTACTCATTAGAAAAAGCAATCACCAATCTGTTATACCGGAACATCCGGTTCGTCATACAGAGGAGCGCCACCTGCCGGACATTTATATAGACGCAAATATTATCCTATTTTTTGACTTAGAGTAGTAGATAATTTATGTATAAGTATTGGTTATGCGTCATTTGAACCAATTTACTAACAAAATTGACAATAACTGTTTGCAGGTAAAAGAAAGGACAACACATCTTACGAAGCTGAACTTAATAATATCGAAGAGTGTGCTGGCTCGCGTGGTATTACTTTCACCGCCATTAGGTTAATTCTCCCTTTATGGAGCATGATAAATGAACATATAGCCCTAATTACTTCATTCTGGTTCGAAATAATTTAGAGACAGTTTTAGCATTTAGAAAACTAATTTCGTATTACACAGTCTCCCGGCCACCCGAAACGTACATCACCATTAAAAGGTTAGGGATTGAATATCATTTGTGAGAATATCGACTGCTCCATGACAGTACTAATCCCACTAACCGCTTCTGTTATAAACCAGTCAGTCAGGCAGCGTTCATTAATCACCAAGGATGCTACTGATGTTGCACGGGAACATTCTAGAGCTTCCTTAGTAACCAGATGCTAACTTAAGCCTCACTGTGCCTCTCCCGGTTAATTTTGGAATACTATTAGTTTAGCGTAACAGTTTTCATTTTTTTTTTTAATCATTTATTCTTGGTCGCAGCTGTTGCAAATTTAAAGAAATTTTGAAACCTGTTTTCTATAGCGTGCAAATTAATTATATTGACAATTTTAAAAATAAAATATCGATTTTATTTTTCGATATTCACCGTTGTTGTCTGGAGTTCGGATCGATGTTTACATCACGTATTCAGGACTCAGTTTTGACGAAATAATCTGATGTAGATCTCTTTCTTCTGAATTTATACTGCATGTATTTAGAAGAGTGTTGTTTTATAGATACCACGTCCGTCTAATGCTAACTATTTTTTCTAGGATGTTGCAGAGGCTGCAATTGCTACAGCAACAACCAACGACGTTGGTTGTTGCTGTAGGGTTTTAGACGCATCAGCAACTTAGGCCATATTTCTCCGTATATGATATGTCTGTAAATTGAGTGCGTGCTGTTTGCTGGATGAAGAACCCAAATTCTCCGGGAGAAATAACCATCGTCTGAGACCAACTAACTCAGTCACGTTGTGAAAAAGACCATAGAAATTCTTCGCAATATCGATGGGATTCGATTTCGGATCTTTTCAATCCGGTGCGAGGAGGACAGCGGTAATATCAATGGCTACTCAAGAGGACAGGTTTTGTTTAGTTTGGGCGAGTGGTCTATTGCAGGGGTTCTTAAATTGTGGGTCGCGAAAATTATTGGTGGGGTCACTAATAATTTCATCTTATGAAAAGGGGTCGCAGTTTAAGACCAAACTATTTTTTGTTTGTTCTTTTCATGTGGGAAATTTCATCACAGGTAGCTGTCAATACTAGAATGCCAGCGGTTATAGATACCTTGGCAAAAGCGATGCTGTCTTGGTTTGCTACTTTTGTCCTTCTCAATGAGGTATCGGGAGATAATAATTTTGCAATTCATTTTCCATATTTTACTCTGTATTATTCGGGCTCTGAGTGTTGCTTTAGCTCCCTTAGATTGGATTAGGTCAGCTGTAGTGGGATTAGCTGCGGAATTTGTTTAAGATCAAAGGTTTATTTTATATTGTATTAAAATTTTGTTGAATTAAAGTGAATTAAACTTTGGATGGATTAAAATGGATTAAAGGTTGGTTGGAAAACAAGAAGGGATGATCATTATGGATATTCTTCAGTACGGACTACAATAGCAAATGGGAATCTTTCCTTTAGGATTCTGAGATCCTTTAGGATCTCAGAACCGAGCTGATATGAACAGTTCTGAGATCCTTTAGGATCTCAGAACCGATCCTTTCGGGCCCTAATTTTACCCCTCTCTTCGTTCACGCCTTAGATACCTTATATGGGATTAATATAACCGTCTTAATCTCATTAATCACAGTGTACGATCCCCACATGTTTCAGCTTCTCAATAATCTCTCACGAAAGACCGAGTAAAATGCCTTGATAAAATCCAAATAAATAATATCAAAATTATATCTGGCATCTTGCGCCTGCGTAACGAATACTGACCAGGTTAGTTAAACGTAATTTATCCTAAGGCGCATTTAGGGCTAGAGCCTCAAGCTGCGAACAAATTTAGACTATGTATATAAAGTGCTTAGCATCATAATACACAGCCATTTCTGAATAAACAGAAAATTTTTAAGGTGGCATCGTTTTAGGTTATATCTCATATTGTGAATACCTTCACAACGAGTTGCCATGATATTGCACTACTTCGAATAAGTAACGCTTCACCTAAGGAGAAGACTAGTGTTACTTATTCTCAGATAGGTACCACCACCCAGACAGCACTGTTTCAGGGCTATTTATGTATGTAATGTGAATATCTACTCGAATATCCACTTGTCCCTAGTAGACTGAGAAAAGCAAAAAAGGTAGATGGAAAGTTATAGTAGGAGTGGAAGAGGAAAAGAAACAGTGTAGAAGAATGAAAGGGACAGTAACTCCTTCAACTCACACCACTCAAAAACTCATAAACTCCTCGAATAGGCAACGCTTCCCCAGTGGAGAAGGCTGTTGTTACCTATTCTTGGAAACTCCGGACATCATCAAGCTCCCCCTAGCAGCACTGTTTCAGGGCTATTTGGCCCTTCGTCAGTGAGTGGGTAGGTACCCAAGTGATGCAATGATGGCAAAAACAGTTATGAAGTATAACTCCACAATATGAGAGATGCCTGATGGTGTATGATGTATTTAGACTAATGCGCATTTAGGGCTAGAGCCTCAAGCTGCGAACAAATTTAGACTATGTATATAAAGTGCTTAGCATCATAATCTAAATAGTCTAAATACATCATACACCATCAGGCATCTCTCATATTGTGGAGTTATACTTCATAACTGTTTTTGCCATCATTGCATCACTTGGGTACCTACCCACTCACTGACGAAGGGCCAAATAGCCCTGAAACAGTGCTGCTAGGGGGAGCTTGATGATGTCCGGAGTTTCCAAGAATAGGTAACAACAGCCTTCTCCACTGGGGAAGCGTTGCCTATTCAAGGAGTTTATGAGTTTTTGAGTGGTGTGAGTTGAAGGAGTTACTGTCCCTTTCATTCTTCTACACTGTTTCTTTTCCTCTTCCATTCCTCCTATAACTTTCCCTCTACCTTTTTTGCTTTTCTAAGTCTAATAGGGACAAGTGGATATTCGAGTAGATATTCACATTACATACATAAATAGCCCTGAAACAGTGCTGTCTGGGTGGTGGTACCTATCTGAGAATAAGTAACACTTAGTCTTCTCCTTAGGTGAAGCGTTACTTATTCGAAGTAGTGCAATATCATGGCAACTCGTTGTGAAGGCATTCACAATATGAGATATAACCTAAAACGATGCCACCTTAAAAATTTTCTGTTTATTCAGAAATGGCTGTGTATTATGATGCTAAGCACTTTATATACATAGACGTAATTTATCCTTAACCAAACCGTATTATGTAGACTTCAGAATTCCCTGTCTATCTAAATGTGTCTGTATTATACTCCTTATTATTATCTTCATGATTATCCCTCCCACTGAAGTCAGACTAACCGGTCTGCAGTTACTCGTTTCTATATATCTATCCAGTTATATTAAAGGAGGCGGCAAAGGAACTAAGCAAACCCTTAGCCATAATTATGAGAGCATCCTTGGACTCAGGGGAGGTCCCCACGGACTGGAAATGTGCAAATGTATCCTCAATTCACAAAGAGGGATCGAAGGGTGACACGAGTAATTACAGACCAGTTAGTTGAACTTCTGTTCCTGGTAAAATAATGGAGTCACTGGTTAAAGATGCATTGCAGGATCATCTAGACAAGACTGCAGCAATAATTCAGACACAGCATGGGTTTGTTAAGGGAAAGTCTTGTCTGACAAATTTGATTGGTTATTATGATGTGGTCACAAAGGAACTGGATGCAAAAAATAATTTTGATATCATATACTTGGATTTCAGGAAAGCTTTTGACACTGTTGCGCATGGAAGACTACTGTACAAATTGGAGCAGAATGGTATTAAGGGTAAGTTGCTACAATGGATAAAAGGATGGTTAAGTGTGAGAAGACAGGGGGTGGTAATCAATGGGTGCTGCTCTTCTTGGACTAATGTTATTAGTGGAGTCCCACAGGGTTCGGTGTTGTTTTGTATATTTATCAATGATATTGATGAAGGTATATCAGGCTTAATGTCGAAGTTTGCAGATGATACAAAGTTGGCAGGGTTGTTAATGACAGTAATGGCAGTGTGCTACTGCAACAGGATCTAGATAATTTGGGCAGATGGGCTATGAAGTGGCAACTGAAGTTTAACCTTGACAAATGCAAAGTACTGCATATGGGTAGAAGTAACCCCAGAGAAACGTACCAATTGTGTGGTACTACACTTAAGGTGGTAGAAAATGAAAAAGACCTGGGAGTAATTGTGCAGTCAGATATGAAGTTCTCTGAGCAATGCAGACAGGCTGCCAGGGCAGGTCATGGGGTTTTGTCAATGATATATAGGAATTTTGCTAGCAGGGAAAAGGAGGTGATTATCCCTCTGTATAAGGCAATGGTCAGGCCACGCCTTGAGTACTGCGTACAGGTCTGGAGGCCTCATTTTAGGAAGGATGTAGATTTACTTGAGCGTGTACAGAGAAGGGCAACAAGATTGGTGAGGGGAATGATGGGATCCTCTTACCAAGAGAGGCTTAAGTTCTGCAAATTGCAGTGGCTGGAGACTAGGCGCCTGCGCAGTGATCTGATTGAGGTGTATAAGGCCTTGAATGGGTTGAGCACGCTGAATTCTGATGGGATTCTTCCACTTGCTCAGATTACGAACCTAAGGGGGCATAAATTCAAATTGAGGAAAGTCAGTTATAGAATAAATGTGCGGAAATTTGCTTTAGGCAGCGGGTGGTTAATTGCTGGAACAAACTTTCATCTGTCGTTGTGGAAGTTGATAGGTTGAATAAATTCCAGGAGGAACTGGACAAACGTTTAGAGGAAATGGGTGTGTGAATTTTTATTATTTTTTTGGCTGATACTACATAAGCTAGTACAGATATTTTCTTCCATCACGTGCCTCTATTACTATTGGCTCCTCTCCAGTCAACTTTTTTATAATGGGATTAATATGAGAAGCGTTTTCTTTCTTCTTTTTTTTTTTTTTTTTTGCAGATGCAGAATATGTTCTCTTTCTTGAACCTTAGTATGGTACTTTAATACCAACATTAATTAATACGGAAAACGTGAGAATTTTTTGTATCATATCGAGGATTATTAGCACAAGGACCAAAATGCATATGTTCGTGATTTAAGGCTTTTAATCCAAAAGTTGATTAGATACGGCAGTATAGATTCCAAGTATCGGTACAATTCATCAAGATTAGGTTGATTTCTAAGAATATGTGACAGATTTAATGATTCCTGCAGGTTATGTAGGGAACTGAAGGCAGGCAGTTTTATTGATACTAGAATAATGGGAACAGTCAATGAGGATATGTTTAAATGTTAGTAGAGTCTGAGGAAGCTGTTTTCCTCATGGAGGAAAGCTTCCTCAATCCTCTGGAAGCATTGAGGAGGGTTCCCCCAATGAGGAAACGCAGATAAGTAAGGAGAAAATTACCGATACGAGTCTCGTCAGCTGTCTCTTCCCATCTGTTATGCCTGCAGGCTGATTTCCATAGTTGTGGTTCATTTTTGATCCGTAGGACTTCATTATTAACTAGGATTTGCCATTTTTGAGACCAGTTATTTCTACATATATCTCTGTATATGATTTTTGAGGTCAGAACAGAGTGCTTGGGTAAGAGAAGGAAAGACTATTGCAACACCACCTATTATTAGTTTTCTTGTGTTTTAAATGGCGAACAACAACGCAAATTTGTATAAAAATATATATGTAATAAACTGTAAATATACTAGTTTTAATTCACATCTTTATAATCTGAGCAAGCGCCTTTAATTCAAGTTTAGTATTTAGTGTATAAGATCTTAAAATTTTGGACGATTTTTAGTGCTTCAAGAATTCGATTTATACAACAGAATATTCAGGACATTTATTCCAGAATATTCTATCATTTGACGAAACGTGTGAGTAGTTCAAGGAATAACGAACAAAGTCTCATTATAAAACCACTCCAAAATAAATAAATCATGAGAAAATTCACTGCTCACCTACTCTGCTATTACCCGAACAGTGGAAGACCAATTATCATCTAAGGTTTTCACAATCTGTTCCTTTAAATGGATACCTTCACCATCTCGTGCGAAATAAGGCGTTTAACTATCATCTCATGCTTCACGGCTAGTTACCAGCCGAGCACAGATGTTAAGCGTTTTGCCTACCCATTTCAGTGCCCCTCTAATTCGCTTTCGCTACTCCCAGAATTGTTTTATTATGGCAATATATTTTCACCCACAGAGTTTAAAACGCCTATTATCTTAATTGAAACCTGTGTGGTCCCTGAATCATCGTCCCAAAAGCTGTTCTTACAGGAAATAATAACGCCGAGGTCTTGCACTTTCCATCCTGGGCTGATATTTATTAATAGTCGATATTCAATCATCTAGTTAAGCGATATATCGATACGAGGTACATAAAACATTTAAAGGAGATCTGGATTTTGTGCTATCAGATGGACAACCCCTAATTAATTTGATTTGGTAGAATTTAATACAAAAGCTGCTCTCAGTACGTCACTGGCAATTAATTAATCTTTGACACTAATCGTTATACAATAATGTATGAGGACCTTTCTGAACGAGGTAAGAAAAGATCGGAAATTTCAAGTCGTGCACAACTTTTACCCACTTCCTCTTGTTGAGATTATGATTAGTCCTTAATGCACCTCGTTCACGTGAGAATGAGATCAAGGAAAGAAGGGGAGAGTTAAATAGTCTATAAAGTGATTTCAATAAATCAGCTGATGAATATGTTTTGACTGACCATAAATCATTTGAAACCTGCTGATCACAATGATTTAAATCAAAAATTGCTTACTTGGGGAAAAAATTCACGTAAATTATGCTCTACAATAGATTCATGATTTTTTAAAAAAATCACTTAATCGTTGATCAATTTATATTATTATATAATGAGTGATAATTCAAATTGTGATAATTAGCTTTATCATCTGTTATTTATAATACAGTATTTTTATATTTGCTATTTTCTCTTTAGATCGTATTATCGATCGCCACACATGTATCAGATTACCAATCATAGTTAATGTGAAAATTATAAGACCTTTTATATCATTTCACGATTGGTTAAGTTCTATGTGATGTCAAAAGGGAGTGGCTCCCTCTCCCTGAACGATAAAATATATTCTTTTTTATTTATTTTATTTTATTTATTTTAAAATTGTCTAAATTTATTAGAATATTTCTAAAAAAATAACTTAACTTCCAGAGTGTATTTAAATTGAAACACAACACACACATACACTTCATATATTTTCATTATCTGAATGAGGATGGTAATGATTGTGAATGTGTGTGTTGAAGCCAATATCTGTCCTTCTGCAATTTTGTGAAAGAGTAATCTAGAGGGATAAGTAGCCCTCTATCGCGTGACATCCTGACGACCCCCTGCAATGGAAATATTCGTGGATTAAAACTTTTAGATTCTTGATTCTAAGTATATACTGACGATGGGTAAAGGTCTGTAATAGAATTTTTAATATCTATATTTTATCAAGCCACATTCTATCAAGGTGCAGAAACTTTCTCAGGATATGTGCTGGGGGAAGGGGAAAGCCATTTAAGTCACTCCAAGTTGTTGAGGTTGAAGGTTTACAGAAAGCAACATACAGACTTCGTCTCTACTTCGAGGTGCTTTGATATTGCACTATTTTTAAATGAATGATATCATTAAAGATTAATCTGCCGTTTATTTAAAAGCCTTGGCATCTGATGAGAGTTAAATGTGTCCAAGAATAGGCAGTCATACTAGTCTCAATTTTTAAATAAATGACGTCATTGGTTTATAAGTAGTGCAGTAACAAGGCAACTCGTGGTAGAGGCAAAGTTCGTTCTGCTGTGAGTAAGAATTGTATCCTAAGTAGTTTGAATGTAGACCGCCAAAATAAATAAATATTAAAAATAAAATAAAATAAAACATGACAATTTTAACAAATAAAATTACAAAATACGTATTTTATTTTATCAATCCGTCCAAGTTTTCAATAATAAGATTTGGTTCTTGTTTATATGGCATTATCAATACATGATAAGGTTTATCACAAACAAGTTTATTATTCCTATTATAAAATGTAATATGACGATGTATAATGCTGGATCAAATGCAGTAATTTCAAAATCATGAGCTCAGTCTACTTCCGAAAAATCGTTCTGTAAAAACGTACCTATTTAGTGAAATTTGATGAGTGTTCGCAATCGCCCCTTTCCAGCCAATTTAAATAATATTTCTACTTTACAAAGAAGATTATTGTTATGGATGGAAGTCTGTATTAAAGATGGAGCATTGCAAAAAGTACAGCAGTTGCTAGAAAGGCCAATTGACGTAATGGAGGAGTTAAAGATTGATTCTAAGATAAGTTTTGAAGATATTTGTTATGCTTTGGCTGGAACGCAGCCAATACAAATAAAAACATTACTCGAATTTCATTTATTCTGCATCCTTTCGTCATTTTATTAATTCCATTACTATCTTCTGTCTTTCTTCACTTTATTTGAGAGTCTGGCTTTTCGGAGAGATAGTCAAACGCAAAACCATCGACTACACTGTATCTCATTAAACTCGCGTAATGTTTTATGAATGATTCTTTAATTTCCATTGCTATTTTATGTCTCTAATACAGCAAAAAAGAAAATATGCTCAAAGTGTAGTGGTTTGTAAATGATTAATGTGACCCTTCCCCGTGTATGCGAATGTAGATAAATATTTGCATCCTTAATTAATGGTAGCTACTTTAGATATGGAGTTTGCTGTAAGAATGTGGTTTGTTTTTTTGCTAGTATACAGGGTGTTTCAAAAATACACGAAGCAAATATAGAAGCATATTCTACAGCTAAGAATAAAAAGTTCCTATAAAGACACTGGCCTACCATTCATATCCAGACACTTGAATATCGATAAATAACCTCTATTTACAGGAAAAATAATAAAGTGTGCTGAAACGTTTAGCCTTTATGACAGCCTCGAGCCTTTGTGGAACACCCTACATCAGTTTTATGTAAACCATCAACTTTTCATGCTTATGTCTTCAAACTAGTCTGTCAGAATGCGAGCATAGCGGTATGACATGGAGCGTTGTCGTGCTGATACAGGCTTCAGCCTTTCCCGATATGTTTCCATAACGTAGGTAATGTATTATTGTCCAGGACGTCTAGACAGACCTTAACATTCATGGTTTCGTCAAAAACAACCTATGGTTCCAGACCATCACGCTGCTTCCGCTGAACTTCAATGTCGGGATGATACAGCTCGGCACGTAACTTTCTCCGTGAAGTTGCTACTCTCAGGCACGACTGTCAGAATGGCAGGCCATGTATTGTGACTTGTCACTTCAAAGGACGGCTTTCCATTGGTCTATGGTATAAGAACGGCTGGCTTTACACCAAGTTAGACGGTGCCTTTAATTAGTCGAGATGATTTGTGGCTTGTGGAAGGCTGCATGACTCTGTTAACCTTTATCATGTAGTATCCTGTGTACTGAACTGATGCTGACATGTGTCCTAATCGTCTCATCTCACTGAGGACTTGTATGTGCTGCGACAATGTCGTCCTACGTTCTGAGCGGACGATCGTTCTTTGCAGGGCTCTTCTGTCACGTTCCGTCAGCTTCGAAGGTTTTCTGGGTTGTATCGTGACGGTTTCAACACCAGTCTGCTTCAACTTGCAGTTCACATCACAAATCATCCACCTAGATATCTTCGGTGCTGTTGAAATGTCACGTAGGGTCTTATCAATCCGCACTGGAAATCTGCTAACTCAGCCGATTGTGTATGTTGCATTCAGCCCTACTACTGTCCCCTCGAAGGACTGCAAGCATATTTATAGTTGTCGAGTTATTGGAGCAAAAGCTACTAAGGCCATATTAAAATCATGCAAGAAACATGTTTGATTTTTAAGATCTTCTATTTCTAAATGTAACCGTATTTGTGTATTAATTTAAGGAAGACGAAGATTTCTTCAATATTTTTTCTGTCTTCTAGGACATGTATTTACAGTTATTTAAGGTGTTTAACATGTAGACCTTCGATTGGTTGGTTTGGTTTGTTTGGATTTTTTTTGGCACATTAGCAGTAGCCCTTCGATGCATATGTTCATAGGAACTTTGTTTTTTAGAATATGCACCTACATTTGTTCTGTGCAATTTTCAAACAGCCTGTATTTTTTTAAATTAATACTCTTTCAACATTTCAAAAGATCAATCAATCAATAAGCCAAAGTTGTGTATATTGATAATATCAGGATTGGCATTATTGACCATTGTGCCCCACGCCGATTTTCATGTACGTGGCAGAGAACACTAATTAGGGCCATCAATATATTACATTAATATAACTTTATGGAAGAAGAATTTTGAATATTTTACGCAAAACTGTAACTCGATATTAATGCAGTTATTTTAACAGTGGCATTATTAAAATTTTATTTCTCATTTTCAATAATAACAGTTGATAAATGTTCTTTTATTCGTCTGTCTGCCAACGTCTTTAATTCATTTTAAATTTAAATTTTGCAACTATTTGAAGAATGGTGAATTTCAAATTCCCATAGTTTGTCCCCCACTCCACGTCTTATTTTTGAAATCTCTGCTTAAAATTCCGAGATCGACTTCCTAGAGTCTCCACTCATTGTATTATGTCTCGCTGGAGCACATTAGCGCAGAAAAATCCCTTTAAAATAAAGAGTACTTCGAAGTGAGGAGTTCTGGGACAGTGAAAAAGGGAAAGTTCAGCAGATTAATCTATGCATGACGAATTTCAGTGTCTTATATATAGGGGACCAAAAGAATGAACTAATTTATGCTTTAAATAATAATAATAATAATAAACAACGTTTGTGGCTTTTTATACTTTCATAACTTGTTTGTGCAATATGTTACTCTACATTTGTGTATATAGATAAAATCAAATTAAGTTTCCTACAAAATGTATTAATGCCAGCACGAGTTGTCTCGGTCTTGCATTTCACATAAACAGCACTTCCAAAAAAAGCCGTGTGTTGCTATTCACATGCAATGCGTGTCCCCCTCATAAAAATAAAAAAAAAAACCCTTTGATCTTACGTTTATTTCTTAAATCATTTTAAGAAATATTTTATTGGGTGTTTTTCTTTTCTTTAATTATTAATAAAATACTGACAATTACAATTTTAAGTTCAATTAAAATTTTAAGCTTACTTTCTCTTGCTAACGTTTATTATTATCTTTTTTATACTCACAAAATATAATAATTTTAAAATAGTATGTCAGGTTTCTAAATTGACAGAGAAGTTAGAACATTTCAACTTCTAGTAAATGGAGTCCGCCCCCTTATCAAAAAAGTTGATTTTTTTGTCAGATCAGTTAATAGCGCTCTGTGATATCGGAAACTATTTGTAGAGATTACAGCACATCTAATAATTGACCTATTTTGGTAGGACAATTGCAATTGATCGCAATCCTGGAATTAATGATTCTTCATACGAAGAAATAAATGCACTGTCATCAAAACGACAGGCCCTCTCATCCATTAGAAGCCAACTCACTAACTATAAGCTAAGAGACATATTCTCGTTGACCTTTTCGAATTTTGCAACCGCCTCGTTAAAAATGTATCAACTTTGGTTCGCATTAATGTAATCTCACAGTAGACATAAAAACATGGCCTTGATAATAATTAACCAAAACAAAAAATATCATGAAACATCTTATATGTACGCAATCATGCGAAAATGTTTTCAAATTGGCCCTATTCATGACAGTTGGTCGTGGCTATGTATTATCATGTCTCTTTGAAGGCGTGCACATTGCATCTCAGTCTACACGACTCGCGATTGCTAACTGCGCGCTACATGTGTGGCTGCCACAAAAATGATGTTTATATACTCCGTTTGCCTTATAGAGGTACAGTAATAAAAAGAGATCCTTCCTTAACAAGGATACATTAAAATACTATCTTGATAAATTAAAAATCAAGTTTAATGAACACACTGACGTTTCAAAGGTATTTACATACCTCTTTCCTCAGAGTGACTGACTCAATATGAGAAAGGTCAGTGAATTTAATATTCATGTTTTTATTTGTTTATTTTTTTCAGTTGTTGGTGGTGTTATAAACGTTTATTTTAAATATTAATTAATATCCACAGTTTGATGGAATGCCCTTGTGGCTAAAACTGCTGTTATTACACCCCGTGTAAAAAGGCCTAGGTCTGAATCGAGTTGCGAGCAGAGGAAATTTTATGTTTTTCTTACCTTAGACAATAAGGGTATACCAAGTGTGTGTTAAGCGCCAAAGCAGCTAAGGTTCTCACGCGATTGTGTCTGTAAATTGCGTGAATTCTGTGGCCGATTTGCCTGTTTGCTGGACGCAAAAACCATGGAACTCTCGCCGACTAACTCAGCCACGTTGTGAAAAAATCCATCAGAATTCATCGCGTTATTGACGCCATTCGAACCTAGGCATTTTCCATCTGGAGTGGGGAAGGTGTGTGTTTATGTATACCCACGGTATTCCAAATTTAATTAGTGAAGAGCATTCCTAGGATGCTCTAGGAAGACGCATTGCAGCCCTTGTCGCTTTTCATATCTTATATAATAAACTCTTATGCTAAGCATCTCTCTTCAAACGTACAAATACTATTAGAAGTATCATTCATTCATTCTAGCTATTCTGGAGGGTATCATACGGAAGTGTTCCACGTACTATATTGAGGTATACTCCTCTTATTAATTTACTAATATTATTATCAACGTAGAACATATTGAGTATTACAGCTCTGATTCATACTATTCATTCTAGCTATACCATCGACCACTCAACATCTGTGGAATCGGTTAATCGTAAAAGAACATTGCTGGTATTGCATCGTGTTTCGGATTTCGATTAGACTGGCATGGCCATTCAGTTACCTTTCGCGATTGTGATTATCTATTGTGCAAAGAGCTGACATAATGCATTATAAGAGAAATGCAACCTGCTTTACTACGTCCTACGTTTCGGAGATATTCTATCCTTCTTCAGGTGGAATAAATCGGAACAAACCCTAATATTTATTTATTATTATTATTATTTTTTTTTTTTGTTAAGTATAATCAGTTCTCTCCACAACAAATGTTTATAATTTCTTTCTCTTCGTTAATTTTGTTCATAATTTGCATAATTTCTATGTTCATTTAAGGAAGAGGTCTGAGGTTATTTCTTTTCAACAAAATCAAATATTCTAGAAAAATCCTGTTTAAATAAAACATCATACTTAATATGACGGTGTGTGAGGCTTAGGAGGTACATACAGAAATGAACTGATTCCTTACGAGGGGGAGGGTTACGTACCTCAAGGTTTGCAGGTCACATCACTCTGGTTGTGAAAGTGAACTAAATAATATAGTTGGATGTACAGATAGAATGTTCCGGAGATGTCATCATTATAATTATGTCACTAGAATGATAATAATTGCTGGAGTTGCGTAGTAAACAGTGATAAAGGTCTTTATGATACGCGTTATTTGCTGTCACAATCTATGATTATATCTGTTTCTATAATTATGATTAGGAAGATAAATCTCCAGCAATACCTTTTCGTCACCCTAAGCGTGATGTCCTTCTCGTGACCTTGAAATTTAGAAGCGCCTCACAGAGAATTGTTTGTTCGTTTTGTACAGGTATACGTACATATGAGGAAGTGCATAACCCAGCTCATAACCCATCACTGGGATTTGATTTCAGAAATCTGTGATTCATGCATTCGCATTATAACAAAAGAAAGTCAACAAAAACATGGTTGGAATATATGTGGCTTCTCTCTCTATTTAGTCTACATGTACTATTTCGAAAAAGGCTCATTTCATCATATAAACGTTGTTATTATTATCAGAAGCAAAGATAAACGAAGTATATCGTAGTTATCCTGTGATTGATCTTAGGTGTAGTCCATTTGCTACAACATCTATCTTTCTGACACGTTTCTGTTTCTGGCAGGGTATTGAACCAATAGAGATGGAGAGATATAATGCGCATGCTTCCTTCCCTCGCATCCAACTTTTATCGTGTTGGTCATTGTGTCCTATATTTTGTCTTATCTCATGGGATGAGATTGTGTACCGCTTCGATTTGTACCATTCTATTATATTATTCTGAATTTGTTATTTTTTTCTTACGTTTATCGCTTACAATCTTAAACTTTTTTTCTTTTTTTAATACCTGACTGGTTAAGCTAACATGCCTCACCACCCATGTGATGCAACAGTAATTTTTATTCATTTTTTCTTCCTTTTTCGTACAATTTTTATATATATATACCTTAACACATATTAAATTCTGTATTTGACAATACTAATATTAATTCTATTAATTAATTATTGTTAATTAATGCTAATAATTATTAAAGAAAAGTATTGATTATTTAGAAAAAATATCTAACTTTGTGACAGCCATTGGACAAAAAATAATAATATTTTTAAAAAGTTAAATCAAGTAAACCTATGATACAACAAATTGAAAATAATAATTTTGTTAGAAACCGAAATTCGCAAAAAATATAATAATAATAATAAATTAATTAATTAATTAATAAAGAAATAATAATTCATTTACGATTATCTCAAAATCAGTGCAAACTGCGCATGCCTAAGCAGATGTCTGGTATCAGACTGTTCAGCTATGAGTCTGTAGTGAGTTTTTCTATAGTTATTTTGGCGTGTTTGTGAGTTAAATAATTTTGTAATAAGGTTTTTGAAATAAGAAAAGATATCGGCCGAGATAAGACGTGGAGATTAGCGGTTATGACTTCGAATTGAAAAGCTACGTGATCGGCACCCTTCACAAATCCATAATGCTTTAATACTATAATACCATAATGGAAAAACCAACCAGAAAGACGTGTTCAGAGAATTAATTAATATTTGACATCTTCCCTTTCTCGGGTAAAGAAAGGAGCTTTTAAGAAACAATAATTTTAATTTATTGGTTTTGGGATAATCTTTGTATCCAGTCTTGAAACTGCTAAGAAGTTAAAAGAAAAAGATATCCATATATTCCTTCCCATGCGATCAATGCTGTACATCTATAATAGCTTGTTATCTTAACACCTATCGGGCAAAAAGATTCTGTTTGCATTGATACAGACATCTTAGATCCACTTCATTGATCAAGCAAATATTGGTTTCCATTAAGTCCGGAAATAGGCTGAATGGGATTTAGATGTTAATCAACGCTCGAAAGTTTTATGTCAATGTTCTAAACTGATGTTTTCCATATGTATTATATTCATTATTCTGAGTTGGGTTTAAAAATGTGCGCCAAGGAAATAAAGGCATGAGGCGTATTTATCGTATCTCTAAGTTTATTCGGTATTTTCTCTGTGACTTTTATTAAGAATGCCTTTTGAGGATTTTTAGAGTTTTAATCTGTTCGAGGCAGTTGATGCACAGAAAAGTTACTGCATCGCAGTAAAGTTTTTACTTTTATATGAATTTGTAAGCAAATTTCAGAATTTTTAAGTCTGTGGTTAATTAATTTTAAAAATATAGCGTATTAGCAGAAATTAGATAAATATTTATTTTGCTTTCTGATTATCTTGGACTTATAAACAAAATATGCATATTCGGAGATTTATTAGCAAACTCTTTAATTAGATATAAATCTTTTAATAAACAAATTAATTATTACTCATTTTTAATTTTATGCTTATAGCGATGGCATCAGCTATTATAATTATTAGTGAGAGTCACCAAAAGAGAAACGACCCTTTTATTATTTTTAAATATAATTTACTGAGACTGCTATGTGATTTTCAGAAAATGATAAGAATGATCCAGCCTTCATACAGAATAGAAACAAAAATAGAATAATAGATCCAGCCTTCATACAGAATATGCTACCACCAAAATAGCCTTTTACTTTGGCAGTTAATTTATACCAGTTATGGACAGTACGATACCGGAAGGTTAGTTTTGTTAGATCCAGCCTTCATACAGAATAGAAACTCTGGAGCCTATTGACTTCTGTTTCCCAGGTTACAATAGCATTAAATCTTAGCTGTCATTTTTCAGCCTATATTGTATTTATAATCAATCCAAATCATTTTGAAGCAACGTGGTTCTTCAAAATAGTAGAGAGATAGCCGTCCATCCTCCCTCCTCATTAGTAATGGAAATAAAAAAAACAAGAGGAACAAGCATCAATCCCAGAGAGACTCCTTTTACCATGTTGGCCAACTCTGAAATGTGCCTATTTATGACTATTATTTGTTTGTCTTTCAGCCATCCCCTGATTCGACCAGTCTTGTTGTCGGTGCAGTTTATACAATAACCTCTCTTGGAAAACCATTTGAACTTCCTCTTCATGAACTCATGAAGAGGAAGTTCAAATCCCTAACCATGCACGTTATGATTTTGTCCGATATGATTATGATCCATCATTTCCACGTGTAAGTAACCAATCTGATTATTGTGTTCTTTATATTCAAAAGCGATAGTTAGTAATTAGAGTCTTTTTTTTTTTCTTCTTAAAATCTTTAACTTCTCTTTTCGTCCATTTTGGTACCTTTCGTTTATGGTGCTTTATTGGAGCGAATGCATTAACGCCTTCCAGAAATATCTCTTAAACACATCCCATATTGATTTACTATCTGACAAAATATTGTTGTATCTTCAGTTAATACATCCTAAATTCCTCAATCGCTAATGTCCCATCCTACCTTTTGAAAGTGAAACCCCTCATCCTTTTCCTTTGACTACCGAAATTTATAAATACCCAGACAATTTTTGAGCATCACGATTACTGATTCCTAAACCGTCATATCCTTGCTACTGCCTGAAACCTTATGGTAATCCTCTTTTAGGGTGATTCTAGTATTATTAAAATGCTATTTGTTCAATATATAAATGGTTGAACGTTGAACGCTGCGGTTTCTCTTTGTTGTATTTTTAAGTTATCTCACAATTCAGATTACACGGGGCTTATGAACTTCCCCCACTAACCTATATTAACAGTTTAAAGAATATGGAAGAATTTCACAAAAAAAAAAATTATGATGCAATGTGGTTTTAGTAATTCTGTTCTAAAATAATATAATTCATATATTATTTAATAACTATAGTAATATTCTAAATAATACAATTCCAGTGTTATTTAATAACTATAGAGTTTATTCAAAATAAAAATGCTAGAATGCATTTATTAACACTGTAATCGACTATTACCAAAGTATTAGAGAATGCAAAGTTCAAATTTGTTAACGTGTTTTAAAAAATATAATTAAAAAAATATAAAACTTTTCGCTTTATGGAACTTTAACACATTATATTAAAGGTATCTAAAAAAAGGATGGTGTTTAATACACTCAAACTCTGAAGATGAAACCGAAAGAAAGAAGGTGGATTTTTAATCTGGATTGGCAGATAAAATAACCAAACTCTGAAGATGAAACCGAAGGAAAGAAGGTGGATTTTAAAGGTATTTGATTGGCAGATAAAATAACCAACATCAGCAAAATACATAAATTTCGTTAAAGATTACTAAAGTACAATTGTGATCAGCTTTTTCTGTTGACATATACCTTAATATACTTTTAAATAAATAAAATAGAACCTTGTACACTCGATATATTTTAAAGTTAAGCTAAACTATATTCATGCACCACTTCTATTTATATCGGACTTAATAATAAATAAAAGAAGCTCAAAAACATTAATAAACATGCCACCCATATTTATTTATTATTTGAAAGTCTCCATATATATTTTTATAAACAATAATTTGAAATAATTAAACTTAATTTATTCATTATAAATAAATTTATTTCTACGCTTTTTAATATTATAAATGATTTCTCCTGCAGCCTACTCGAATAATGAGGTCAAGATCTGTATTTAGAAAGATTTCTTTTTCCAATTCAGTTATTATAAATATGCGATATAAATAGAAAGTGAATTATACTTGCAAAATATGTCCTTGTTATAGTCTTAGTGTTTATTGAATAGTAAAACAGCTGTACATTAATTAATTCGTTGTGAAATAATAATAAATCCCTAAGAGAGCGTTAGATAACTCTATATAAGCAACCTATTCAATACTCCACCCTTATTAAACCTAAATGAACAGTCACTGTGGCTCTACGAAAGTAATGAATCTCAGAACAGCCAACCTTTTCTAAAACTACCACTCTTCAGTGATGTGTTTTATGATTATTTTTTAAAGAATACGTACAACACAAACATTAAGGGTGATTGACACTATTTTATTAGCAGCAAAATCAACGGACTGTCTGACACTGTCAGATACATGAAGTGAATGTGCTCTATAAGCACCGGAAGGAAAAAACTATACGACCATTATATAACTTTGATGGTGGATAACGACACATTTACAGTATACAGTATATACACACAGATACAGAACTCTCTATAATACTTACTTCACTAAATAGATGGGTTCAAGTCCACAAATGAGATACTTGCTCTCATTTAGATAGGTGGGATGATGAAAAATCACTGCTTAATAGATTTGATTTGGTTCGTAGTATCCTGTTAGATACACTTGATGAAGAGAAAACGGAAAGTGTCAGACAGTTCTACTTGTATGATGAAGATTATCATTGAAACAACTATTTTCTAAGTCAGCTAAATAAACTTGTAATTTTAATTCCTCGTAACACCACCAGGATTTCACATCCTAGTAAAACTCACTTGCATAACACTAAACACAACTGTAAAGGGAATTTATGGGATGGTGTAGGGAAGAGGAGTGGCACGGAAATTCCTACATATTTTGATCCACTTTTTATTCTGTTGGAGCATTTTTTTTTCTTCCTCTCTCAAAAATGAAAACATCTCTTCAGATCACAACTACGCATGCGCTAACGAAAACAATATACATCAAAGGTATTATTTTGAACCCGACACTATACTGTTTGAGTCTTTGTACTCTCAATAACTGTTAAATACTGACATCGGATAAAGAACAAAGTTATAACAAAAAAAATGATGTTTAAATATACAGAAATGTCTTTTAAAAAGGCATACAGTCTGCTTCTTCACAATAGTATTAACAAACAGTGAAAAAAAGTATATATATAACCGTACATAATGCATATTGCAACATCTATCACTTTTCCAAATAGGGATACAAATCTCTTATTAAACCAGCCAATACCACGTGACTGGACTAATGATTCTAACACAACAGAATTCCTATTGAATTCGTCTCTCACGAAGTGAAAAGTCAATACTTCTAGGGAGTGTAACCAATCGAGACGAAAATATCTTCACTTACAACAATATTTAATTTGTGCACTGATTGGTGAGTCTACGTTTTCACGAAGAAATATATTTTCCTGTAGCCCAATTTTTTTGTGTGGTTAATTAAAGGTTGCTTGGTAACTGGTGTGAGTGGTAAAAAAAAATTACGTATCGAGAGATATACAGTTATAGGTTAAATGAAGTCAAAGCAGGAGTGCTCCTCTTTGTCACATACGTCTTTCCTCTGTGTACATGGTGACTGCTGAAGTGAAAAAAAAAAGGGAGAAAAAAAAAAAAAAAGAAAGAAAATAGAAAAAAAAAAGAAGGGCGTTCGCTGCTATTGGAAATCAATCACTCTACAACCCAAAAAGCTCTCCGTTACGTATCTTCGGAAGCTGCAAGCTCCTACGGCGAAACGCAGCAAAGTCGACACCACTAGGGCACGAGCGTGTAGTGTTTTGTAGATTTTTTTTTAAAAGGGAAATAAAAGTCTTCTTAATTGCACACTATGCGTCGATTTATAGAACTCTTTAGATAATATAAATTGTAACAAATGGCCATAACAAATGCAACGTTGATACAGGAAGATGGGAAAGAGAAAGAGAGAGAGAGAAATGAGATTTTTATATAAAATTTCTCTCGCTTCAATCAGATTAGAATTTTAACTAATAAAAAGACGCCAAATATGAAAAAAGAAAGAAAACGAAAGCATCAGCAGTAAAGAGACAGAAAGAGAAAGTGTAGCGGGTTGGGTAGAGAAGCCGTAAATTATCTGTTCCGAGTCACTGAGACCAGGTCATCAGATCTTTCCTTTGATCGAACCTCATCTAACATGTTTACCCAGGATGTAGGATTAATGAACCGGACAGTTTAGCCATGAAAGCTATTTTCTTCTTTCTTTTCTTCCGTCTATTTGTCTCTTTCGCTGTTTGGTTTTGCCCATTTTATGTTTCTTTCTTTTATGCTCTCATTGTGTCTGCGCTGAAAGTTGCCGAGCAAATTAAATATAAAAAAAAACAAAAAAAAAAAAAAAAAACAGAAAGTCAGCTGATTGGAGAAGTGTGAAAGTAAGAAATACCGCAACTGATGAGTTAAGAAAACTTCGGCATCCTCCACTTTGTGATTAGCAGAGATAAATGTGTGCAGGTGAATCTGCTGATGCAAGCAGCTGTGCTTCTTGCCTGCACCCTCAACTGCTAAGACAGCAATAAAAGCCACTATGAAGTCATGCAGAAGCAAAGATAAGCATCCCGTTCAAAACTCAACAAAGGAAATCACCCAGAATAACGGACAAGACTCTGCCGCAAGAAGGTCCTTTTTTTCTTTATCCTCCATTGTATCCTCCCCCTTCCTCCCTCTCCCCTTCACTTTCTTCCTTCTTTCCTCCTCTCCGGAATTTTTCAACAAAAGTTGTTTTGAATCGAATTTTTCTGGACCACTTCCCTGTAAAATTTAATGACTATCGAAAACCCGGGGGGGAGAGTTTAAGGGGAAGAAGGGGAGGCAAAAGGACGATTTTTTTTTATTTATTCCATCTTGTACAAAGTCTTTTTACTACACTATTGTGAATCCTACTGTGAGAACAACAACAAACATTGCTACAGACACTGCCATGACAGGGATGGCTCTGTCCACCGACATAGATGAATGATAAAGACATATTTTACACTGCTGTCTTCAGCTTCAAACATCTCGAAACTTCTTCCAGCTAATGTGTATTATGTGTGTGTGTGCCTGTATGTGTGTGTGTGTGTGTGTGTTTGAAAGAGAAAAATCTGGTTGCATTGTTAGTGATATATGTATACATACATATATATGTTTATTCGACGGTGCTTTTTTTCTTTCTATCTATCTAGTGGATGTCTGCCTTATCGGCAAGTCTTTATTTGGGGATTCTTTATGAATCTGTTATGTGTCATTCGCCTAATCTTTAGAAGCAACAACTGAGACATAGGGACAAGCGGATTTGTCTACTGAACTATCGACAAGGAAATGATCTTATATATCTATATATATAAATATCTATATATATGTTTCTATGTATATAAATATAAATATATATAGATATATATTTATTTCTTTATTTATGCTTTGGTCTCACTATGCAAGTGGGGATGATGATCGGGTATCACCTGTGGTAACTGGGGAGGAATAGTATTGGCCATCTTGTGTTCTTTCTTCCATTTCATCCGCCTGTTCTGGAACCATATCTTGATTTGTCGCTCGCTCAGACATAGGGCATGGGCTATTTCTATTCGTCTCCTCCGAGTTAAATAGCGATTGAAGTGGAATTCTTTCTCCAACTCCAACGTTTGGTAGCGGGTATACGATGTTCGTTGGCGTTTAGTTTCCCCCATAGCGTTTACTCCATCTGAGGAATAAAAGAAAACAACGAGTTGTTATAGAAATTGGCAAAGAACTAAATGAACTGCTAGTTAAGTAAGCATTTTATAAAGTTAATAACTTTGGCAATCAATTGAAAGAAAATATTGGAAGATATTTTGTGATTTTCAATTTTTGGTCAGCACCGAAATAAAAGTTCCGAATCATCAGCTAATAAATAAACTTTATAATTCATAAACATCTTTACAATCGCCTTGAAGACTGCAGTAAACACTATGGGGGGTATAAACTATGAGATAGGCCTAAATTGTTGGCCTAAAAACACTAAACAGAACTTCATTATCTTCATCGCCATCACCTCTTAAATTAGGGACAATAAGAAAATGAAAATGATTGGTTAGTCAATCCTGGTAAATGAGTAGAAAACCAAAAACCGTGGATTTTAAAGGAAAATAGGAAAGGTTCCTCGATGCCCCTCAATGTCCCATAAAAAGAGAAAAAACGTTGGTTTTGTTGCAAGATTGTGTGCAAAAATTTCACTGGAATAAGACTAATATTAATAAAATAATATTTATTATTCTACATTCTTGCAAAAATATGGTAAATATTGTAAAAAAACAGATGACTGTTTGAGTTTTCAAGTTATCTCTAAATATTTGTTTCATTATAAGTTAAATATTAATTTCCAAGATTTAATTTAATTTAAATAAAAGATCTTATATTGTGCTAGGTAGTGTCTGTTGAACAATAAACGAAAAAAGAGAGAAAAACAAAAACAAATTATACATTTGTATTTAGTAATGTCATGTATAAGTCATTTACTGTTTTTAGCATACAGTTATCGATTATTCTATAGTGTCAATAAAAACGGATAATTATGAAATTGTAATTTTAAGCTTTTCCTGGTGTTAGCATTAATCTTATTATTGAAACGCTTTGATTACAAATGGTAAGCTTATTAAGATTTATGAATATAGGCACAAATGACTCTGATCAGAATGATCACGTAACAGGAAGAACTACATTTTCACTTGTGACTTCCGTTTACACTTTTCTTTTTTTTTTTTTTTTTTTTTTTAAATGGCGTTACTTTGTTTATCTGATTCGATCCTGTGATTGGTATAAATGAAAAAGCATAATAAAATAATAATTATTACATTTATATTATTATTATTAAATTCGAAAAATAACAAAATATCTTCTACTAGGTTATTATTAAAATGAATGAAATAAAAATAAATGTTAACTTCCTTCCTAAGAATATCAACTTACCAGAAGAGAATTCTTCAGGTTTTAGGCTGATCCGCTGTCTAAAAATAACCAGGTGGTAATTCTGATTAAAAATAGTGTTATATTCATCATTCCCTTCTATAAATGATTTCGTTTTTATATTTTCTGATTAAAAATAGTGTAATATTCAACACTCTCTTCTATAAGTGATTTCGTTTATATATATATATATATATATTATATATATTATATTATATATATATATATATATATATATATATATATATATATATATATATAGAGAGAGAGAGAGAGAGAGAGAGAGAGAGAGAGAGAGAGGGCGCTCGTGGTGTCTCTACTGCGCCACAACGAGAGTATAACTTTGCTAAAATACCGGAGAATAGCGAAAATAAATCAAAAAATTGTGATCTTCTTTGTTCTTCATTTAATTTAATGTAATTATCGGCTGAAGAGGGAGGATTGTATATAATTCATAAAGACATCAAAACCCCATTTCCCTACAAGGAAATAAGAAGAGAAATAAACATCAGATTACACAAATTATTATTTTAACTGAGTTTGAAACGAAATAGGTAAACCTAGGGTTGTTTTTTTTTTCCTTATTCACCAAACCAACAGATTATGAACCCATGAATGGTGAAAACCAACGGGCATTATTCGAAAACCGGCCACTAATTACCTGACCTCGTCAAAATATCCGCCTCTTTTTTTATCCAATCTTTTACCCTAACCCTTCTCCAAGGTCTAAAAGGATGAACCGAATCTTCTTCCTCATAGTGGTAACCTCCCTCTTTCCGCATTTCTAGCAGGATCTTATAAGGCTATTGTGGTCGACATTATAATACAGTAAATGAACCGCAGTCCAGGAAACATAAAACCGTACAGGAAGTCAGAATCTCTTTACGGGGGAGTTTAGGAGACTACAAGCATGCAGAATATTCGTACATACTCTAATATATTTACGTATCATAATAATGTCAGGTACTTCTACTTGTTAAGTACTACAAAGGCAATGGATGTCTCCTATTTTAAATGGAATCACGCATTACTTCTTTTATTTATAATTCTTAAATGCAAGGATCAGCAGCTCCATCTATCCAAAAATAAACTTGTACAACTTGCAGTGCCATTATTAGAGCACCCGAAGCTAATCGACAAAAATATAAATGTAAATTAACTTTTCATTTGTAAGCGCGCAAAAAAAGAGACTTTTTTTTTGTTTTAATTTCTTTTATCTCACAGAAACATTAATTTTCCGTTCCATTAGTATGCTTACAATATCGTGAATTTTTACGGTTGGTTTTCCTTTACGTACTCCGATTAAGAAAATTCTCGAATGAATTTTCAGAATTTATATTTAATAAAGCAGGATCGTGTTAAAGTAATTTGGCTACGAAAATGAATTGGAATTTTTGAACTTACTCGCACTCATATATAACAGATACAAAAAAAAAAAACTCTTTCCTCTGCTGATTCTTAGATTTCAGTGATCATCAAATACTAATTGAATCACCGAAAGCGAGTGTCCAACTTTTATTGAATCTTTAAGCAGTTTAGTTTCATTTGACCTTGGACTACTGATGTAGGCAATTTTTCTTGAGCATGACGCTTTCGTTTTGATTTTTTTTCTCCTGCTAAGAAGATAAGAATCTGCCAAAATTTATTGTAAACAAAAGAACAGAGAAACACGAATACATAAACATAAATTGATGAGTCACTTTAAAATAAGGCCACAAGACGTCCGTTGGACCATTATGTCCCACAAACGCCCAATAGGAGACAAATCAGGGGTCCTAACAGGTCAAGAAAATCATGTCGTTGGAATCGGACCAACGTCTGTTTGAATAAAGGATGAAACAATTCTTGGAGAAATTGCAGGTGTGATTATCTACAATCCAAGCTCTTCGAATACTTTGGCTTGTTTGTTTGTTTGTTTGTTTGGGGATTTTTTTGGCGCATGGGCATCTATGGCCATAGTGCGCCATACATAGGTTAGTATTTCTGCTATTTCGTTATAGATCGAGGGTCAGGAGACTGATTTTTGACTAGCTAAAGGAGGTGGTATACATTGATCGCTTTGAGAAAAGTAAAAATCTTTGAGACATTTGTTTTATTGCCCAAAAGTGAAACAAGTGTTAGTGGGTCTTCAGTTGTGGCTGGAGTGAAGATATTCTGGCGTTCTATTGCAAATTTTGCGCATTCCACAAGGATATGTTTCACTGAAAGTACTGTTTTACAGTGATCACACTGGGGGTGATTCTCCCCTCTTAAAAGATAACCATGAGTAATATTAGTGTGACCTATTCGGAGACGAGCTAGTATTACCTCCTGTTGTCGAATTGCACTGAGGCTTGAAGGCCATTGCTCAAGATTTGGCTTGATACTTCGAAGCTTATTTTCAAGTTGATTTTGCCATGTTGATTGCCACTGGTACATGCATTTTTCCTGTATTATTTGTCTATAATCTTGATGTGGAACTCTCCACTGTACATCAGGTGGTAAGTCGGCCGTTTTTGCGGCACTGTCCGCTAATTCATTTTCTGGAATTCCCATATGTCCTGGGACCCAACAGAAGTGTATGGTTTTTCCAAGCTCAGATAAGGTATATAAAGAGTTTGTTATTTCTTTAACGACAGGGTGGGTGATGTTCATGGTGTTTGAATACTTTGGCTTGCAGTGCACTTGATAACGGAACAATAATGCGATTTAAAAATTAACGTATTTCAAAAATTTTCTCGAAGAAGGACTTATCAATGCGTCCGAAACGTCTCGACAAGCCCGAAACAAAATTAAGTTGCAACGTGCTTTGATTAATCACCCCTCTGTGATGTTCGCTCAAAGATCTGATTCACTAAGAGTTTAATATGTAGACGGTTTCATATGGTATACGAACCGTCTTAACAGTAAATTAATTTCAATCATGATTCTCATTAACTACGTTGTCATAGTGAAAAGTTCACTGCACCTTGCACTGAGCAGGAATACTTTTTACATTATCTGTAAACTTCTCATTGTGTGTCTGCCACGCGTTCAAGCTTGTCATTAATCTAAATTCCACCAGACTGTTTATAATAACCGATAGAGTATCCTTCGATCTATCAATTATTAGAGAAAATTTTAATATTTAATCAAGTACAGTGGTTTATTATTTATATGATGATTTGCATTATCTTCATGCAGATATATCTCTATTTAGAAAAAAGTTTATGGGTTCCAATATACTTTTACTGCTTAGTACGATTTTTTCTAAATCTAACAGTCTTTTCTCAAAGGTAAAATAAATAATAAACTGGGTGTATGATTAGTCAGTAAGCAAAACTTAAGATTTATGGAATATTAATGTGACACATTGACAGTTAATGTCAAATATTTACGTATTAGTGACATTTCTATACATTTTTCTTAATATTTCTATATTTTCTACCTCTTACAGGTAATTTTATATAATATAGTGTCAATGCATCACGTCAATTTGGCGTCAGATTTCGATGTATTCAAATATATTGACGTATTCTATAAAAAGTTCGACGTACTACGTCGAAAATGACGTGTGCTGACGAATATGTGAAATGTAACATCGAATATCTTATTTTACGTGATATATCAAAAGAATATTATCATTGATATTATAATACCGCTGCATTGAGCAAAAGAACCTACACTGGTGGAGTAAAAAATTAAGGTACAAGCACATAGAAAAAAAAATAGAGATATAGAACTCAACACCACTGTATAAGTAAATTAGACTGTTAGAAGTTATTTTATGACGTTCATGCATTTGAGCGTTTCTTAAAAGGCGATAAATTCAATAAATTTACTTTTATAATTATAAAACCTTTAGGGTTATATGATTAACGATGTACTACTTAAAGATTATTCGGGAATGTTATTTTTTTTTAGAAATTTCAATGTCCAGTGGACTGTATGGAGTGGTTGGACATTCCTGGTGTCTGGCGTTCGAAGCAGGGCATAAATAAAGGGCCCACGTAGTTTAAAGCAACGAGTTGATATGCTTAATACAAACACGACTTGCTTCTTTTCTTTCGTTGGCATTTTAAGCAGACTGATTTAAAAATTGGCCAGTTATTCGATTTTCAATTTCTGAAAGGAAAGAACAACAAGAAATTCAGAACAGTTGTCCGTATATGGTGGAAGTTTGTACTCAAAAAAGGGAGGTCGTAGAGAGGCCAAGAAAGCAGTGGAATTCAGTGAAAGCATTCATTCTCAATCAACAGTGAAAAAATGTCCATACCAATTTTTTTCCGGGAAATGTATGGCATCCGATTTCTTCGACCACCCGTGGTCTTTTGCTGGTAGCCGTCTCTGAAGAGCCCGATGCCAACACCTGAATGGTATATCAAAACTATAGACAGCCTGTATTTAAACAACAACCCATACCAAAGGTTGGTTGGTTGTTGTTGGGTTTTTTTGGCGCAAAAGCAACTTTGGCCATATTGCGCCTATCTATTAATGTTTAGTGACAAAGACATTTATATTTCTTAAATATGATTTATATCTGGTCAAAATATCCTATTAATTTTAAATAAGTGAATATATTTTCAATTTTGGAGTTATCGCCTAGGATTTGTGATAAGGTCAGAGAATCTTGGGAAGCTATAGGGAGGTGGAAGGCTGATTGTCGCGCCATGTGGTATTGTGGACATTCTATAAGGAAATGTTTTACAGTAAGTTGACAAGAACAGTGAGGGCATTCTGGAGGATTTGCTTTGGTGAGTAAATAATTGTGCGTAAGATGTGTATGTCCAATGCGTAATCTGGATATAATGACTTCTTCATGCCGATTCTTGCGAAGACTCGATTTCCATGGCTGTAGCTCATGTTTTATTTGAAACAATTTATTGTTTAATTCATTTTGCCACATTTGTGACCACTGATTGTGGAGAAACTGTTTTATGATTGGTCTGTAATCGGTATATGGAACTTTGCAAAACCTTTGGTTTACGTTTATAGGATTCTTTGCTGCTTGATCAGCTCTTTCATTACCTTCAATGCCTGTATGTCCTGGGATCCAACAGAATTTTACTTGCTTCATTTTGCTTTTAAGCTTCACAAGGTGAGCTTGTATCTGATAGAGAAAGGGATGTGATGGAGTCTGTCTTTTTTGGAGAGCTTGTATTGCACTCAATGAATCTGTGTAGATGAGATGTTTTAGAAGAGGGGAAGAATCTATGTATTTTAAGGCCATTTGTAGGGCGAATAGTTCAGCGGAATAACTACTGCATTGATTTGGAAGTTGTTGTGAGAGAACAGTGTGTGGAAGTACCACTGCAGCACCAACTTTGGTGTCTGTTTTAGAGCCGTCTGTATATATATGAAGGTATTCCGAGAACTGTGATGCGTGGGCTGCATGCATCTGTTTTATGTTGACATTTGCCAGAGTGCTTTTTCCCCATTGTTGAAAATAAGTGTCACAGTTTGGCGTGTGGGTGTGCCATGGTGGAATACTTATGCTGTTATCCTCATGTACATTTTCAAAGTTTAGGCCCCATTTTGAAATTGTTTCTTTTAGTCGTATTCCGGCTGGTTTATTTACTGTGGGTTTATTGCTGTAGAGGATTTCCCACTGTGGATTGAAAAGATACTGCCAAGTAGGATGGTGAGGCAGACTTCGGATTTTAATTGCATAGTTTAATAGCAGCATTTGCCTCCGGAGATATAATGAGGGCTCATGAGTCTCTGCATATAAGCTTTGTACTGGTGATGTTCTGTATGCACCTAAAGAGATTCGTAAGGCACTATTATGTATGGAATCGAGCCATTTGATGACACTTGGTCTACACGAACTGTACACAGGGGCTCCATAGTCTAGTCTTGATCTGATTATAGCATGGTATAGGTGAAGAAGTGTGAACCGATCGGCTCCCCACTTCATTGCAGAAAGAACTCTGAGAATATTTAGTTTTTTTTGACAGGTTGTTCGGAGGTATTTGATGTGTTCCAAAAAGTTAAGTTTTTTGTCAAGAATCAGGCCAAGGAAACGTATACTATTTGCTAGAGGTATCAGCCGGTTTTCTAGTTTTATTTCTGGATCTAGATGCATTTTTCGTTGTCTGCAGAAGTGTACAGCTATTGTTTTTTGTTCTGATAATCTGTAGCCATTGTTTTTAGTCCACAGTTCTATTTTGTTCACTGCACTTTGTAATTGTCTTTCTATCATGTTCATGTTTTGTGAATGGCACGAGATAGTAACATCATCAGCATAAAGGAATGTTTCAACTGTTTTTGGCAGGTCTTTTATAATGGAGTTTATTTTGATGACAAATAAGGTTGCACTCAGCACTGAGCCTTGGGGTACACCTTCTTCCTGTGTGTATATTTTTGACAGATTGTTTTGGTATTTTACCTGGAAGGTTCTAACTTTCAGAAAATTTTTTACCAAGAGTGGTAAGTTTCCTCGCAAACCGATATTGTGGAGATCTTTAAGAATGCCGTATCGCCAGGTAGTATCAAAGGCCTTTTCTATATCAAGACTGATCATTATTAGATGCTCATTCCTTAGAAAAGCATTTCGGATATTTGCTTCTGCTTTTATCATGGGGTCCAGAGATGATCTGTTTTTACGAAATCCGTATTGAGTTATGTTAAGAACGTTATATGTTTCCAGAAACCAGGTTAATCTATTGTTCACCATCTTTTCGAGGATTTTCCCAAGGCAACTTGTTAGCGCTATTGGTCGATAATTTGTAGGGATCGTGTGATCTTTGCCAGGTTTTGGTAAGGCAATTATAAGGGAGTGAAGCCAGGAATTTGGATAGTAGTTTTCCATATAAATTCTATTGTATAGCATAAGCAATGCCTTTAGAGATTTTTCATTAAGTTGTTGGATCATTTCATAGTGAACTCCATCAAGTCCTGCTGCACTTTTCCTAGACTTAGACAGAGCTTTCTGTAATTCTTCTATGTTGAAAGGTTGGTTATATGGGAGTTGTTTGTTGGTTTTAAAATTTAGTCTGTATTTTTCAGCTGCAGTTTTAGTTTTCTGAAAAGATGGAGTATATGCCGATACTGCTGATATATTTGCAAATATAGTTGCCAGTAAGTTAGCGATTTCCTTGGGGTTGGTTATCTCCTGGCCATTCCAGATTATTAGTGGAGTTGGAACTGAAAGAAATTTCCCATTTAGTTTTCTGATTTTGTTCCATATGACACGGGTATCTGTATTTTTGTTAATTGTGGAGGCAAAACGTATCCATGATTCCTTTCTACTTTTACGCTGGAGATATCTAGCTTTGGCTCTGGCTTTTTTAAAATTTATGAGATTGATGAAAATGGGATATTTTCGGAAGAGATTCCAAGCTTTGTTCTTCTCTCTTTTGGCTATACTGCATTCTTCAGTCCACCATGCTGTGTCATGTTTATGGCATTTTCCAGATGACCGAGGAACTGTAGCTTCAGCTGCTATTAAAATTTGGTTTGCGACATGAGCTGTAGCATTGTCTATGGGCTGAGTGGTGATTATTTGTTCATCTATTGCTGCAATTGTTTTATATTTAGTCCAGTCAGCTTTATGGAATCTCCATCTTTTTTGGCCATCGTGATGTGCAACATCATTTGTTAGTATTTTGCAGATCACAGGAAAATGGTCGCTATTCAGTGGATTCTTCAATATTGACCATTCAATCAATGGGTATAGGACAGGTGAACATATGGATACGTCAATTGCAGAGGCTGTTCCAGTGGGCAAATGGATGTATGTCTCAGTACCAGTATTAAGGAGAGAGAGATTTTGCTGTTCCAGTAATTTCTCAATCAATTTACCACGTTTATCTTGATGACGGGATCCCCACATGGGATGGTGGCTATTTAAATCTCCCATAATACAGACCGGAGGTGGAAGCTGGGCTACTAACGCTTCCAAATCTGAAAATGAAAATTCTTGATTTGGGGGAAGGTACAGTGAGACCAGTGAGAAAGTAAAATGTACTGAGACTCGAACTGCGACTGCTTCCAAAAGAGTTTGTAGTTGGAGGCGTTTACACGGAATTTTGGAATCAATTAAGATTGCAACTCCACCATGAGCTCCTCCGGAAAAAATTCGGTCTTGTCTGTAGATACCGTAGTGGTTTACTGCTGCATTTATTTGTGGTGTGAGGTTAGTTTCTTGAAGGCAGACGCCTACCGGGTGATATTTATCAACTAGATTGCGAATGTCATCCAGGTTGCTGCGAAAACCTCGACAATTCCACTGTATTATTGTGCGCATTATATTGGCTTTGTATTTGTATTTGTCTCTGACTTTTTACGAGTGGGGGTCTGCTTGGATCGCTCAGGCTTTTTCTCTTTTCTGGGGAAGATTGGGCGAACTTCCATCTCTTCCTCAGCATGTATCTCTAAGATTGGTTCTTCTGGGGCTTCTTTTTCATATGTATCCATATGATCATGGGCAGGGGGTTTGTCATCTTTATCTATATTTTTAGTATTCATGATTGGCCGTGACATAGACGGCATTGTTGGCGGAATTGTAACAGGTGTATTTATGGCTTGATTAGAAGTTGAGGTTGAAGATGATTTTGCTGATGGAGCTAGGATTGAGCGAGCCCAATCAGAAATAGAGATGTTTGGTGGGACTGTAACGTTGGTTTGAACTGAAGTGGTAGTGGTGGTAACAGCAGTTATTTGTTTATGCTGTTGGACAGTTGCTGCATATGAGCGTGTTATTGTAATTGGTGATATTTGTTTTTTTGCCTCAGGGTAGGAAACTTTGTGCTCGATTTTATACTTCTGAATCATTTTTTCTTTTTTCCATGTTTCACAGTCTTTTGAGTAAGCGGAATGGTTGCCTCTGCAGTTTGGACACTGCAAGGTTTGTGCAGAACATTCGGTATGGATATGGTCTTTAGATCCACATGAAGCACATACAGCAGTCCCCCGACATACTGTCTGTGAATGCCCAAATTTTTGACATTTATAACATCTGATTGGGTTCGGTATATACGGTCGGACATGACAGTTCAAGTATCCGGCCTTTACAGTAGTTGGTGGATTTGGCAAGTTGAACGTTAGTATGATGTTTCTGGTTGGAAGTAATGAACCATCCTTTTTAATTAGGATTCTTTTAACTTGAATGACATTTTGGTCTGAGAGTTCTTGTTTAATTTCTTCCTCGGATACGTGTAGAAGATCCCATTCTGTTACAACTCCTTTTGAGTAGTTTAGGGTGGCATGAGGTGACACTTCTATGGGAATTCCTCCAAGTGTTTTCAATTTAAGTAGCTTGTCAGAATGCTTGGATTGTGTTGTTTCAACAAGCAGGTCACCTGATTTTAGTCTGCGAACCATTTTTGGTGAGCCAGCGACATTCTCTAAACTTTTCTGGATCAGAAAAGGAGAAAGCTTGCTGACTGGCTGGTCAGTCAAAGAATGTATTATGAGGAAATGAGGCCAGATATTCTGGTCTGTATCCTTCTTTTGTCTCTTAGCAAAGGAAGGGGTATATTCTTCCTGCTCTCTAGAATGTGATGGGGCATTGAGCCCGCAAGAGTCAGTGTTGGTATAGTCCATCTTTGCTCCTTTTAGCCCTTGGCAGAGAGACTTTTCTGCCAAGATTTCCGGCCCCGCCACGGGGAGGCAGGAGCAGTGCCTGGTGTGACCAAGCGAAGATTAGTAGGTATTAGTAATATACTATGAGATAAAAGAAAGGTGGCTTTCCTTCCTTGCTCTGTACAGGGACTTTTGTTACGAGAGCTGTTATAAAATGAAAAGATTTTTTAAACGATAACAACAAAAAGGAACTGTAAATCGCTTTCTGGAAATCGCACTGGAAGTACTGAGAAGTCGCTTAGTCACAATCGCTTGGCACCCGGGCCCACGTAGCGTGCTTTGGCACGTGGACCTTTAAATGACACGGAGTTTTCATTCGTGGGACATCGGCGGACTTTGTTTTGTGCCATTTTTGCTGCTGTGCAAACTGAATTCCAAGGTTTGGGAAATAGTGGAACAGGGTGGACGCTTTTGGAACTGCAACTGCAGAGCAGCGATACAGATCATTTTGTCTTCAGTCCCATATGTGCCCGATATCCTTTTGAGGTATATCTCCTCCCCACGTCTGGATTAAGTGTTCCCTTAAAAAACCTATGGCCTGAACCAGTTGAAACATGGCGGTCAGTTGCCATTCCATCATGTTCTGGACATGCTCAACAGAAGACAAATCTGGGAATTTTTATGGACCTTTTCACAACAGGACTGAATTGTTTGGTCTGAGGTGAGGTTGGCATGTTTTTTTCCCCCCAGAAACTTTGGCTTTTCTTCCAGAACTTCAAATCAACCACAGAACACAAGCAATTTACAAACATTATACAGGGTGCAATGTGGCCTAAGTTTCTGATACGCCTAACACCCTATAACAACCAACCTATTTCAAGTGGTTCTGTCTCTGTACACGATGGGATGTAGTGGAGGAAGGGTGGGGTTGTTAAAGTGTTCTTTGGCGCATCGACTTCGCAGATTAGAGTGCTCCAGTACTTTTGTCAGGTCGTGTCAGATTTTGTTTGTATGTGCGTCCCATGGATCTGTCATTTCAGTTTTTTGTTTCTTATACATCTTGGTATGGTTTGCTTATTACAGTATTGTTTTTATGATATTTATAACATACGATAAAGATTAATTGTCTTTGTAAAATTGAAGATGGACAGCTGACTGTTACTGGTAGGGGCCGCAAAAGATTTTCGTCTCCCATTTTCATATTTAGGGTAGCCTGCAAGTTGGTTTAACTGTTTTCACTGTGTCATAAAATCGGCTTCTTGGAGGTTCTTGTATTCGGAGAAGGAAATGCATGATGTGGGTATGTCCTATTCTTCGTCTGACTAAGATTACCTTTTCTCTCCTTAACTTTACTAAGCTTCAAGAGCATTTTTAAATTTGTGGAGTTTGGTTTGCTAAATTTGTTGCCAAGTGGTTTGGCACGCTCTTTGAATAATTTATGTGCGATCCACGTATGTACACTGGTGTGCAAAACTTAAGGACCAACACTATTTCTAAAGGTTACAACCACAAAATCTTTACTTAAGGTACTCTTTACTGATGAGAGTAGATTCAGTCTCAGCAGCGATTCTGGACGTCAGGTAATCTGGGGAGAGGTTGGCACACGGTATCACCCCGCAAACATCACTGAAAGGGATCTATATGGCTGTCAAGGTGTTCTCATCTGTGCAGGAATTGTCTTGGAAGAACGGTACACAACTCCAGATACTATGCATGCTACTGTACTGAGGTAATCTTTCCTCGTTTGTGCGTCTGTTCCGAGGTGCCATTGGCCCAGAGTTCGTGTTTATGGATGATAACGCCACTCCATTGTACCGCAGCTGTTGATATGCTTTTGGAAAGTGAGGACATTGTTCGTATCGATTGGCCTGCCCGTTTCCTCCGATCTAAATCCCATCGAACACATATGGGACGTTCTGGGGAGACGCCTAGCGGCATGTCCACACCCACCAGAAAATGTTCATCAGCTGAAGGTGGCGCTGACTGAGGAATGGACGATGTTACCGCAAGAACTTATCAACAACATTGTTCTAAGCATGGACAAGCGGTGCAAAGCCTGCATCGACATTAGGGGTGACCATATCTCCTACTGAGGACCACCCTTCCCAGTGCTATGTTGCCATTTTTGAATAAAGTCCCTCTGTACCGTTTTGTTTCCGTTGTTGGGTCAGTGTTGATTACTTCATCATTTCTGTACCTCACGGGGTTCCTTTGGTATGCTTTTCCCATTTCCAGGTAACTCCTATGAGAAGCTATAGGTGAAATCCTGACTGTTCCTTAAGTTTTGCACACCAGTGTAGTAAGAAATGGCTTTTGGGGTAGAAATATGATGGTTTTTGCTGCGTTGTCTGCGTCTGCGATAATGTTACGTCTGGAAAGACTATTGTAGCGCCTACTGTAATTTCTGATTTCGATCCGTCTGTGTATATTGGAACATAATTGCAAAATTGTGTTCTATGCATTGCAAATAATTTCTGAAAATTATCTTTGGGTAAAGATGTTTTATCTAGCGTCACAATGTAAGGTCGTACTGTAGAGGTTGCAATTGTCATGGTGGAAGAGTCTCTGTTGGCGGTTTTGAGACATCTAGACTAAGATGATATGTTTCTATTAGTTCATCGAGCCTAACGCCTAATGGTTGATTGATCTGTCTGTCATTTCGGTAATGGGGGAGTCAACGCAGTGTACAACATAAATGTCAACAATCCTACTTCTGCCAGCCGTCTGCTAATGGTGCACCCTGGCACTGGATGTCTCCAAGGCGAATTAACATCATTAAAACGCTTTTAAGTTGACAAACTTCTATCCTCATACGAACACACAATATCGGATTTAGGAAGTCTGAGGGCCTGACGCTGTATTTTTAGAAGCAGTAAAAGGAGATTCGCTGAGGCCCTAGACTAAAACAATTGCATTGTTCCAGGGCCCGCGATCTTCGGGACCTGGAACAATTTGACCTCGGCAAAGTCTGATGAATACATTCAAACATCCTGGAAATTTGCGTTTTACAATGCTTCCAGTCTCAATTGACCTGCCCTCGGGGGTAGGTCAGTTGAGTCTGGAATCAACTGACTGGTGTGGGGAATACGGTGGATATAATCACCGTATTCCCCACACCGGGTGGAAAAGAATTGAGTTTGAATCTCTTTAATGTCGTGAACAATTTTTATGGGCCTTTTACACAATGTAGCTGAGTTTGTTGGTCTCAGGGAAGGGTAGAATGGTTTTTTCTCCTGGAAACTAGAGTTTTTCTCCCAGAAAACAGGCAAATGGACCACAGAATACGCGCAGTTTACAGACATAAAATGATACATCTATATATTCTTGGGACGTACTGATTGCAACCTTGCTGACATCAAGACATTTTTGAATATTGCTCTTTGATAAAGGAAAAATGCAAACTCCAGTTTGGGAAGCATCCTTCTTTAGTCGCTTTAGGTTTCAAAGGTGAGGTTGATACAAATCCATGGAAGCTGTATTTGTAGTGTTAATGGACGGAATAATCCATATTTTGATCTTTTTGTCTTGGACAACACCTGGATTTACTTAACAACCCACATTTCCAGCCCCGCCATGGAGAGAAAAGAGAAATGCCACAGGATAATCAAACGCTGGGTTAGTTAGGTGCGTGGGTTGTAAAATCTGGCCCTACGCCCTCCACCTGAGATTGGCTAACCACAGCCTCGATCGAAAAGGAATAAATATTCTTCCAGCTATAAATGGAATTGAGCCAAACTTCTCCAAACCATTGACAAGTGGTGCAATCATTTTAATATCACAGAAGACTTCTTGGTCATCAGAAAGATGGCCAGTAAGAATTCCTGGAAAAATTTTTCGATTTTGGGTTCAGTATTCGCTTTTGTAATGAAATGCGAAGTTTATAATCAATGTCCTTTTGGGTCTTGAGCGTTTTCAATGCATGTCACCGACCCTGCTTCTCACAGTGAATAATAATCAAACTACTCACCCATAATCTAATAGGCGTCCACGGTATTTTGTATTCTCTGTGTGTATCCGTTTCTTTCTTCATCATCTCCATTAACTAAGACTGTATTCTTCGTAGATTTGAGAGGAAGTGAAAGTGGCTTCCTTCTGCCTAACTTGCTGCATAAATTAACAATTTGTTTCGATAGGAATCAGCTCCGTGTTGAATTCTATTAAACCTTCCATCTTTTTAATACAATCTACTAAAGTTTCTAATGTTTGAAACCCTTTACATAACAAAGTCGATGAACCTAATGACTGTAGTGTGTAAAAACTCCATTTATTTCAAAAGCACAATCATTTAGTATAAAATGCTCTCCTCTTCACTTTATCCTACTTCAGAATACGGGTTAGGAATTTTGATTATCTGCATGTAACGTCAGATGATCTTAAAACATAAGTCAAACGTGTTCAACGTCTTTATGTAGTCCTAACACGTAACTAGAGTTGTTGGCCTTTATAAAACCTGATTTTCTATAATCGAACAATTGAAATTACGAAATTTTCTTTTCTCTTTCTTTCTTTTTACCCCCCCCCTTCAATTTCTCTTCTATCAGAAGAGAGCGAGGTGAATAAAACACGTTTATTTTCTAAAAGCTCAATACAGACTGAGAATGATAATATCCACGCATGCGTAGACAGATAAGCACGTACGTAGCCAATGACTATTTTGGGCATGCGCGTAAAGTCTGCGAGAGTCAAAGGTATATATCGGAGGAGGGCGTATTTAGTTTGGTTTGGTTTTGTGGCGCATCAGCAACTAAGGCCATAATGCGCCAAAAACAGGCGCATTATGTCTCTAGTTGCTGTCATATTGTTAACTGTCGTACAAAATATAACAGTCAAGAATGCGTATTTAGTGGTGTCGTTGAGGATCGACAGCGCGACATGCCTATCTCTCTACCAGCACGTTTATTCATGTCTTAATTTTATCTTTCAGTTTATTGTAAATTACAGCCATCAGAATATCCCTTAGTACTTATAAAAATTTAAATGACTTAGGGAAGACCAAAAATTTTTATTAGATTAACGATTTTTATCAGTTCAATTCCCTTCAATGAGGTCAGAAATTTTTATGGGCCACTTTTCGAATCGTGGCTGAGTTAGTAGATCCCAGGTGAGGGTAGCGCGGTATTTTTCTTCCTAAAACTTAGGAGGGGGATGGAAATAGGTCGTTTAATACGCGGCTTCATTTTGCTTCTTTAATCTCGCGTTAAAAGAACAAAAACATGTCTCGTTATTGGAATTCAGTCTTTCTCTTGATAGGTGGCTTGTAGTACGGATTAAGAAAAAAAATATTCTCTTATCTGCCTTCCAGTGTGCTCCTGGTTTCATAGTATAAAACCCAAATGATCGATAATTGCATTTTTTGCTATACTTCTCACAAAAACATCACCAGTAGAAAAATATGCAGTCGTTTAAGGTACACCGTTAGGAGGCGTTAGTTGTTATCTCTCTCTCTCTCTCTCTCTCTCTCTGCTTTGTGTTTTTATACCGGTGGCTATGATAGAAAAATGTGTAATGCGTTTTAAAATGTCTCAAACTTTCTTTTAGGGTTTAATGATCGGTTCTTGAGCATTAATCACACCATTAAGTGACTTTTTGGCCAGTCACTTGAGCGAAACCAAGTTTCCAGCGATATCTAAATATAGTGAGCTTAAGAGCACCCTGGTAATATGGTTAACTGGCCCTAACTCACTTGGAAAGAATTCTTAATCCTGTTATGCCCCGAATAAGATGATGAATGAGATTAGAAGCTTCTCTTTGGACATGCGCACATACATGCAAAGGTGGTGAAAAATCGTTTGTTTGAAATAGACAATGAAGTGTCAGAAATCGTGTCCGTAAATTACTTTAACCTTACTGTCTGTTTATTTGTTTTGAGGGATGAAAAACCCAACTTTTTCGAAGTTAAAAACCACTGTCCCGCATTGGAGAAACTGACTCGGCCATGGTGTGGAAAACCTCTTAAAAATTCTTCCATTTCCGATGGAATTCAACTATTTAATGAATTCATTTAATGAATTCTTCATTAAATGAAGAATTCCCTTGGAAACTCTAAATATCCGGGTCCCTTTTGTTAATTCCAAGCCTCTGCCCTCTGTTCTTTAATTTATAAAATCAAACACTCGTCATTAAGAAAGAGTACTTGGTGTACGTTTTGTGTTTCATAATAAACATGGTAAGAACTGCATCTGAAATCCGAGCTGAATTCAATAGGAACAGCGAAACTCCTGTGTCTGCATCCACTGTAAAGCTTCATCTTAAAGAGGACTTCGAGGTCGTGTAGCGGTCCGAGAACCCTTATTAAAACCAGAAATTCGAAATAAAAGGTTAGCCTGGACTAAGAGCCCTCAATCGAAGAGTGGGAAAGTGGAAGAGTTTCTTTATGAACGGATGAATCTAAATTTTTGGATTCAACAGTAGAGTTTATGTGAGACGATTAACTGAAGAAGAAATAGTGGTTGTTTAATGCCTACAATCAAGAATGGTAACGGTTCCATCATGATCTGGGGTTGCTTCTGTTTTTCTGGAGTGGAAGACATCGCCAAAATTGATGAAATTTTAAGATAAAGAAGGCTATAAAAACATTCTTGAACATAATGCGATATTCTGTGGACTTGGACTTTGTGGAATAAATTTTATCAGGGACTTTCTAGCAAATAAACAACAGGAGATGGGGTATTGGAAATTATGGTGTGGCCACTCCAGTCGCTTGATTTGAACCCAATAGTGCTTTTTGGGCTCATCTAGACTGTCAAGTCTGTGAAGTCTGTCCATTAGACTTTACAGACTCCACGAGATTTTATCACTGCCCATGGGCAGTGATAAAATCTCGTGGAGGGACTTTCTAGCAACTAATCAACAGGGGGGGGTATTGTAAATTACGGTGTGGCCACTCCAATCGCTTGATATGAACCCAATAGAGCTTTTATGGGCTCATCTAGACCTTTAAGTCTGTGAAGTCTACCCATCAGACTTCACAACTCTTGTCATACGCTGTGATTCCATACTTTTAAGAAAGAGTGTATATGTTTAACCGAACAGTTTACCAAACTTTATTTGCCGAGTATTCCTTTTTGATTTATAAAGAAGGGCGTATTTCATAAATAAATAAATACAATCGTATATTCTAAATTACAAAACAGAACAATTGTAAATAATAATTGTTTATGCAATCAAAGTTAATGACTTTGCAAAAGAGGTCAGCTGAGTTATGAGTTTGTATAAGACAGATTATATCGGTAATAAGTGGTCAAGTAAGGTTTAAGCAGTTGACGAGGACAAAGAAACTTTAAAGGCAAAAAATGTAGCAAGTAAAGAAACAAACGGAAAGAATAGAAGATGAAAATCGAGCAATATTTGTTCTTATTCTGGGAAAACAAGGACAAGGGGAATGCTATGATTGCGTCTCCTGATTTCGACATAAGTTAAGAATGATTGTTCCCAATGATAAACCTTTACATATAATACCATTGATTTTTTTAAAAAATATTTCCTGTTTGCCAAATGAAAAGCTTATAGAAAAATCCAGAGTTTCCGGGAGAAAAAAACATATTACCATGGTCTAGAACGACTAACTCAGCCACGTTGTAAAAAAGGACCATCAAAATTTCTCCTGCCATTCAAGGGATTCGAACTTTTCCACCCAGTGTGGGGAGGACGACGGTTGTGAACAAAGTAAAGTTAAGGAAATGAAGAAGACATTCTTTAATAATTCATGTTGTTCTTTTTTGGGTTCCTTAAAGAATAAGAACTCCGGACTTATCTCACAGCTAGGAGGACTCCACCCTTATCAGTCCAAGGTTCTTTTGGCCTAGCACCGAGATAGTTGTCCCCACAGCGGTCACGAGGTTATTTGCAATTCAAAATGCATAGCGATTTGGGTCACTATATTTATAAAGAGATTTCGTCTTACCCAGATGTGTATGGTGAAGTTCTATTTGGTCATCTTAAAGTGTTTTGTGAACAAAATAGTTGTCAGGACAACAGATGAATTGTCTCTTACAGTCGTCAGCCACTTTACAGTTAAGGTCGATGGCTAGTCACAGTTGGTTGCAACCATTTCCCTGAGTGATCGCTGTACGGTGAAGGGACGCTTACTTACCAACGCATTCTCCTGGACAAGGACTTAATCGTGTTATTCGATTGAAGGCAGCGTGCCATTTTCCACAGGATTGCTAAAAATATCTTTTTTTCAAACTGGTTATTGAAGACTTTTCTTTCAAGGGTTTTATTCAATGTACTACGAACTTATAAATCTCCAGTACTCGTATTATTGCTCACAGTATTAAATTTAAAAATTAATTACGTGTCCCATATGAGTTTACTTTTCAATTAAGGTGGTTGTTTTGCTTTCCGATTCGTCCTAGCAGATGAAAAAGTGATTATTTTATCCATCGTTGTCCATCCACGCTGTTTGTTAAAAGTCTGGATTAAAGTCCCTTTCAGAGGTGAGGAGTTATTGAGTTGGTACTAAAGTTACTTTCTCTGGGCGAGAACCTCATGGTTTGTTTCTCCTTAAAATCTGGAATTTTCATCCCATAAAACTGGAACCCAAGTATAGATTAGCTACAGGTTTTGTTGAGTTGTGTTTCATTAAATGTCCAGAAAAGGCCATAAGTCCAGAAATCCAATGAGAAGGACAAAGGGTTGAAAACCACCGATAAAAGTTGCTCTAGTTTAGGTGGAAGATCCTCGAAACCAAGTCTTACCCAAATAGCAAAAGAGGATTATCTTATACAGCTATATACGTAATCGCTGGCTGTCCACGAGGACGAATCGGATTGGTTGGTTGATTTCGTTTTTTATAGAGCATTGAAAAATTTAGTCCATAACGCGCCATGGCAAAATAATAAAATGTAGTAAATACAATATGTTTGGCAGCATATAAACAAGTTACTGTTTATAGGCTACATCTGGTCCTTTTGCAGCGGTACTGTTCTTCACAGAGATACGAGGAAGTTCTGGCTGCAGAAATCGACCTACACCATCCTCCCAAAAGTAAACGATGCGGGACAAGTCTTATGCAGATAAGAAACTGATATAAAAGTACGACATCAAGCGCCATTTTGAAGTGGAATACTACCCCTCATCCTTGGACTCTGGTATAATGCATCGATAATTCGTGCTACGCAATGTTCAAGTCCTTCTTCTGGAGGAGAAGTGTCATTGTGTTCAACTGTTTATCGTGGGTCGGTTGGAAACCCTCAATTTTGCGTCGTATATTGGACATACCGGACCAGTCCGTGGTATTTACACTCTGCTAAACCTATAGAGTAAATGTCAACATTCACTCACACCATTGAGAAAAACAAGGTTCTAACTGATGTGGCCGTCTCGAAATTCTAAGTTGAAACTTACAGTCGCTAAGTGGTAGAAAGTCTTCCGCGAAGGAAGAAAGTCTTCCATGAATTCTTCAACATTTTGGTTGAGGAATAGGGAACTTCTCGAATTTCATGCACAGAAATTGAGCCGTTGCATCCAGTTTGTGAGAAAAAGGTGAACCAAGATCAGGATCGTACATGTTACTATAATTTGTGTTCAAGAAGTTACCCAAAAGTTTCCAGTTTGGTTTGGTTTGGTTTTGGTTTTATTGGCGCATTAGCTACTAAGGCTATAATGCGCCAAGACCATGTCATTTATAAAATAATTTAAACTTTCAGTGACCTAATTAGTTAGGTCACTATGTCAAGAAGTATAAGAAAAATGTAAATTTTATAAACGAGTAAAAATATTTATTGACTTTAAAAATCTAAAAATAGCAGACACATTGTCATTGTCGGATAAAATCTGACTGAGTCTATATGGCTCAGTCAGATGATTAAAAGCGGTAAGACGGATACTGCTAAAAACTGGACATTCGATTAAAATGTGTCTAATTGATAAAACTGTGCCACAAGACTCACACATAGGAGGGTCATCAGCCCTCAGCAAAAATGAATGAGTTAAATGACTGTGTACTATGCGGGTCCGGGCAAGAACAACTTCCTCAGTACGATTCCTGCGCAGACTGGACTGCCACGGTTCAATAACAGGCTTTATACAATATAGTTTATTTCCAGTCTGTCTATTCCACGAGTCCTGCCATTGGGAGTGTATTTTCTCGTGTATTCTTTGCCTGTAGTCTGTATAGGGGACTGACAGGCAGCGATTATTTCTGAGAATTGCTGATTTGGCTGCGGTGTCAGCCAAATCATTTCCCTTAATCCCAATGTGGCTAGGAATCCAGCAGAAGCGGATGTCGTATTCACGTTCACGGAGGAAGTGAATCTTCTGCTGGATGCTAGACAGAACTGGATGAGAATTAAATCTCACGGTTATTAAAGCCTGTAACACACTAAGAGAATCAGAATATAAAATGAACCGTTGGTTTTGGCATTTACTGATGTGATCCAAAGCTAACTCAATAGCGTGCAGCTCTGCAGTAAATATACTGCAATCAGAGGGAATCTGCTCCGATGTAGTGGTGTCTCTAAAGACAGCAGCAGATCCCACATATGATTCTGACTTCGAACCGTCTGTGTAAACTGGCGCGAAGTCAGAATGTTCAGCTCGGTGTGCTGAATAAAGCTGCAGGTAGACCGATGATGGAGTGTCCGACTTTCCCCAATTTTTAAGGGGCAAGTCACATATTGGAATACGAGCATGCCAGGGTGGAAGGGGTTGCTTCGGTGTTTGGGCAACCTTGTCTACCTTGATATCAAGTTCTATGAGTAGCTCTTGGAGACGAATACCAAAAGGACGATTAGCAGTCTTACGGGTATTGTACAAATTTTCCCATCGTGGCTCAAAAACGGATAGCCACGTAGGATGGTCTGGCAGGGATTTCAGTTTAAAAGCGTAGTTTAGACACAACTGCTTACGTCGAAGGGATAACGGTGGTTCGTTTGCTTCGACGTATAAACTCTGGACAGGAGATGTTCTATATGCTCCAGTAGCGATACGAAGAGCCTGGTGATGGACAGGATCCAGCCATCGAAGGGCACTGTCTCTGGCTGAAGAATATACCTGGGACCCATAATCAAGTTTGGATCGCACAAGTGCACGGTAAAGCCGAAGAAGCGTGCATCGGTCCGCTCCCCAAGATATAGAGGAGAGCGAGCGGAGAATATTAAGCCCGCGTGTGCACTTTGTGCGAAGTTGACGGATGTGGTGCAGAAAGGTCAACTTTTTATCAAATACGAGTCCCAAGAATTTTGTGTCCGCTGCTACTGGAATAGCATTTTGTCCGAGCATTAATTCAGGTTCAGGATGAAGATTACACTTACGACAAAAATGTACGCAGACGGTCTTCTCCGGCGAGAACCTGAAGCCATTTGCAAGTGCCCAGGAGTTGAGGCGGTCAATGGCTTTCTGCAGTTGTCTTTCAATAACCCTCATGTTGCATGACTGACAAAAAATGCTAAAGTCATCAACATAGAGGGCACTGTTTACAGTTGGAGGAAGTTGTTCTGTGATGGAATTTATTTTGATGGCGAAAAGCGTGACACTTAATACTGATCCTTGTGGTACTCCCTCCTCTTGGCTAAAGGAGCGAGAGAGTGAGGATCCCACACGAACTTGGAAAGATCGATTGGCTAAAAAGTTTTGAATAAACACGGGGAGATGCCCTCTAAGGCCTAGGCTGTGCAAATCTTTTAAGATGCCAAATCTCCAAGTTGTGTCATACGCTTTCTCCATGTCAAAGAACACCGACACCAAGTGTTCACGTTTTAGGAAAGCATCCCGGATGGATGTTTCCAGTCTAATAAGATGGTCCAAAGTGGACCGGTTCCTTCGGAAGCCGCACTGGATGTTGGAGAGAAGGTCATTTGTTTCTAAATACCAGATTAAACGAGAATTCACCATTCTCTCCAGGATTTTGCACAGACAGCTAGTCAGAGCAATAGGACGATAATTGGTGGTGACTTTTGGATCCTTTCCTGGCTTAGGAAAGGCAAGAACGATTGCCTTTCGCCAGGAGTCCGGAAACTGCCCTTCAGTAAAGATTCTGTTATACAGAAGGAGCAGACAGTCCATAGATTTTGGTGAAAGATGTTTAATCATTTCATAATGGATGCCATCTGGTCCAACAGCACTTGCTTTGGAAAGAGTAAGGGCTCTTTTCAGTTCCTCTATAGTGAATGCCCCGTTGTAGGGATAGAGGCCCTTGGTCTTAAAATTAAGTGCTTGCTTTTCCATTTTATGTTTCACGACCAGGAACTCTGGGGAATACGAAGATGTTGCAGAGATGTTAGAGAATGTTTCCCCAAGAGCATTGGCTATTGCAGTTGGATCTGCAATAGCGCATCCATTATAATCTAGGATTGAAGAAGGGTGGGATGTATATTTTCCCTTCATTTTCCGGATTTTATCCCAGACTACCTTAGAGTTGGTAGACTGGTTAATAGATGATGTAAAACGGATCCACGATTCGTTTTGACTCTGACGACGGATGTAGCGTGCTTTGGCTCGTGCACGTTTGAAGGCTATAAGGTTGTTCGTGGTAGGATATCGGCGGAATATCCCCCACGCTTTGTTTTGAGCCTTTTTTGCTGCTGTGCATTGTGAATTCCACCAAGGTTTGGGAAATGGTGGAAACCGGGCAGATGTTTTTGGAACAGTATTCACAGCTGCTTGGACAATGATTTCTGTGATGTACATTACTGCGTCATTGATAGGCTCCTGACTGACTGTACTGAGGTCAAAATTTGCCTGATGTTGGAAGGCATTCCAGTCAGCCTGATCAAACTTCCACCGTGGTAACCTAAAAGGAAGACATGGTCTCCCACTGTGTAACAAGGTTATCACAGGGAAGTGATCACTTCCGTATGGATTCTCCTCCACTTCCCAGGTGAGTGAAGGGAGTAGAGAAGGGGAGCAGATAGAGAGATCAATGGCAGAAAAGGTACGGGTAGGCATGTGGAAGAAGGTGTTTGTTCCAGTATTTAGAAGGGAAAGGTCATTGTCATTTAGCATACGCTCTATGACCCGTCCCCTTCCAGTGATGTTAGCACTACCCCACAGGGTGTTATGTCCATTAAAATCCCCAAGAAGTAAGAAAGGGGGAGGCAACTGCGTTACAAGGTCATCAAGGTCTTCCTGGGAGATGTCAGTCCCAGGTGGCAAATAAATAGAGCAGACCATTAATAGAAATCCCACTGTAAGGCGAATTGCAACAGCCTCTATGCTGGTTGTAATTAGCAAGGGCTGAACTGGGGTCTGATTATTCACAAGGATAGCCACTCCTCCATGAGCAGGACCATCCGCAATTCTATCCTTACGAAAGATTGTGATGTTATGCATGGTGGGATCATCATTTGCCTTTAAATAAGTCTCCTGCAAGCAAAAGCAAACTGGCTCGTGCTTTTGCAGGAGGGCCTTGATGTCATCTGTATTTCGCCGGAATCCACTACAATTCCATTGTAGGAATTTAGCCATTATTTTGGCTTGGTGGGTCCTTCAGGCGGCTTCCGAGGTGCTGAGGGCTTACTTTTATCAGTCTTGGCTTTATCTTTTTTGGGGAAGAATGGACGCTGTCCCGTGTCCATTTCTTCCTCCGCAAAGAGTTCCAAGACTGATTCATCCTGTACCTCCTTGTTTTCTACATCCATTTTTTCTGTTGTTCCTTGAGGCTCTTTACCACTTGGTTTTGGTAGTGGTGGAGCACTAGGAGGTACGGATATAGGAGTGGCAACTGACTGTGTTTTTTTGGTGGGCTTTTGAGAACTCAATAAATAGCGTGCAATCGGGGTGAATGACTCTTTTGGTGGTATAGTCATCTCAGTTTGTGTCCCGATAGTGCACTTAGCAGAAACCTTCTGGGCGTATGAAGGTTTCCCGCTATTTACTGGTTGGATACGTTTTCTGGCCTCTGGGTAGGAGATATTCAGCTCTGTTTTCAGTTTTTGTATTTCTTTTTCATCCTTCCACCGCTGGCATGCTCTAGAGTAGGCAGGATGATCTTGTTGACAATTTACACAGATCGGTTTAGAAGCTGAACATTCCTTGCTCTCGTGGTCTTTCGCACCACATCGAGCACAGGCAGGGTTACCACGACAAGATGTTTGTGAGTGGCCGTATTTTTGGCATCTAAAGCACCGCAGTGGGTTTGGGATATAAATCCTCACTGGGCAGTTTAGATAGCCTGCCTTGATGGAACTTGGAGGCCGTGGGGTGTTAAACGTTAGGATGAGAACTCGGGTAGGGACGAGATTCCCATCTTTTCTCATTGATATTCTTTTGACAGCCGTCACTCCTTGTTCTTTCAATTCAGAGCAGATCTCTTCTTCAGAAACATGAAGAAGGTCCCACTCTGAAATGACACCACGTGAAGAGTTCAAAGTTTTGTGGGGGGTTACGATGATAGGTATTCCCCCTATTGATATGGCGTTCAGGATTTTTTCCGCCTGTTTAACATTTGAAGCTTCGACCAAAAGGTCGCCAGAACGCAGTCTTTTTACAGATTTTGGTGAACCTGCCAACCCTTCTAATCCTTTCTGGATGAAGAAGGGTGACATCTTTCCAATGGACTGCTCTCCGGTAGAATGGAGAATGAGGAAAAGCGGTGTAATAGATGGTGTTTTATCCTCAGTTCTGGCTCTTTTTGCAGAGGTGTTATCTGCGTCATGATCTCGATTAGGTAGGGGCCTTGTTGGGGCCCCAGAAGAAATGGGGTTTAAATTACTCATATGAGTAAAGAGAAAATGTCTGATGCCTAAGTACCTCACCCACCACGGAGCCCTACGAGGGGACGCCCACTCGTGAACTAGCAGGTACTGCGTACACGAATGGGACGCCGAGTTCGCTTAGAGCACCATACCCACGTTACCAATAAGTCTTTATCCCGTCCCAGGACCATAGGGAGGGAGACTTATTGGAACGCAGTTGACCCTAGCAGTATAATACCACCCGCCGATTGATCCCAGTCGAGCCGGTCCGGGACCACCCGTCTCGTCGAAGCAGGGGCCAAAGTGGTGTATTGAAGCTGGGCCCCTCAACCACCAGGATCCCCCTTTCCGCTTCCACGGGTCGCGGCGCACGGCTGCACACGCCGGATTTCAAAGATGTAACCCTGAAACCAAGGTATGGGCGTTAGATCCCAGTGATGCTAATCTGGAAACCCAGCAGCGTCACTGGGAGGTCCCCTCACCACGTACAGGTGCCCACGTTGATGTTGTTGTTGTGGGGGTTTTATGGCGCATAAGCAACTTTGGCTATAATGCGCCTATTCTTTTAATGTAATAATATATAAGAAATTCTTGTCACGTCAGAAAGGGCAGTAATCAGAAATGACTAAAAACTCCAATTTTTTTCAGAAAGTTAAAAAATTCCGGAATGTTTGCATTGTCACCTATGATATTCTCTAGAGTTATTGGTTTTCGATCGTTAACCAAAGATAGCAGGATTGTATTTCTGTTTTGTTTATAGTATGGACATTCAATGAGAATGTGTTTCACTGTCAAATTTAGAGAACAATGTGGACACTGTGGTGGATCATCTCCTGTGAGTAAATGAAGATGGGTCAGGTAAGTATGACCTATTCTTGCTCTTGAAAGAATTACTTCTTCCCGTCTTGATGTCCGGATACTGGAGAGCCAGATTTTCGGAACCTGTTTAATCTGTAAGAGTTTATTATTCGTTTGGGAATGCCATAGTGCTGTCCATTCTGATAGGCATGCAGTATGAATCATTAGTGCACAGTCTGAGGCTGGGACAGGGATATTGGTTAAAATCGCCCACGTTGAGGGGCCAAAAGTTTCCAGGTGTGAAACTATTGCAGAATTGCTTTGTAAAAGTCCTGATTAACATTTTGGTCCCGTGGGACTTGTTATATCAATTCCATCATCCTATCAAAACAGGAATCGTGAAGAGTACTCGTGAAGACGTTAGTGGGAGGCCAGAATAACCCTGAAGTGATCTGAACGATTGGTGTTGGCACCAAATTGTTCCCAAAGGTGTACGCTATCACCATTTGGTGGAAGAATTCCGTCCTGGAATCTGCGTTGCCACGGCAAGAGGATTCCTAAACTTTTGGTAGAACTTAGAACGTTTCCTGCGAACTCTGAAATTTCAACGAGACGTACAGAGGACTTGGTCAAGACTTCAGTTCTGATACGAAGATTGCCTCCCTGGAAGGAAGGCACCTCATCTTCCCTCGCAAACAGTCCTCACTGCAATCTACTAAGGAAAATTACCCTTAATTATTGCTGTGGGAATCTACCAGACTATGAGAAATCTTTAAATGACTAGGAACGAGATTTTGTTTGCAAAATATCTTTCCACGTTTCAAAATGGTACATGTTGTTTAAAGAAAACTCTATATGGACACTCTTCTAGCGGGGGAAAAAAATAATAATAAAAAGTCGGGTGTGTAGTACGCGCACAAGGAGTCTACGGATCTATACATCTAAAGGGGGGTAAAAAAATGCCGTTAATACCGATCCACGCCACCGAACGTAATCAACAGTTCCGAAATAGCCCCCAAGTGGTGAATTACATTCTGTGACTTTTTCCATCTAAGACTAATCACCTAAAACGTCATAACCTTCGACTATGTCTATAAATCACGTGATATGGACCCTAAAAATGATCTCGTGGCATAAAGCACACAAATGATAAAAAACAAAAAAGAAAGTAATTATTTTTGATAAAAATGTTTCTTATTCTCTGACAGCAGCGCACACGGACTAGGGGCCTAGAGTATTCCGAAACAATCCACATGAGCAATGGTGTTCTATTCACTGCCTTATCTACCACAGCTGATTCTGACTGATAGAGTGTTCTTCCTGGTAGTACAAGCGAGTTGAAAACGGAAAGATTTTTTTTTTCCCCCTTTTTCCTTTTACCTTTCGATTCATTTTTCTTCCGAGAGGTTTTGTATAAATAGAAAGCCACTTAGATATGTTTAGCGTAATAATTAGATTAGGCAAGGGAAAGGAACCAAATGTCTGCGGTTTTTTCTCTTTTTTTTTTCTGTCAATCAGAATTAATCGCAATTAACGGCTATACATAATTTTTCTTTATTTCAGGGTATTCCGAAAATAAAACAAAAAAAACGGAGTACCCGGAAGGAATTCGTCTAATTATTAACAATTAGAGTCGCTTTATAAACAGAAATAGCATTACAATCATGTTGTCAAACAATTAAAAAAAACCGACCAACAATGCATTCGTCTGCTAGCGTTTTCCAAATCACCTATTCGCTGCCCATTGAACGCAGTTGCTGCGTTTCATTGGCCTGTCAAAGTTGATTTATTATTGGCCTTTTCTGGGAGTTTCTGAAAGCTATATGGCAGATGATTGGTTTACCTGTGTTTTTTTTTTGCAAATACGACTTTAACCAATCAGTATAGATTACCAACCATTTAGAACTCCAAGAACAGGACAATGTTAACAGACACCACAACTGAGAGCCCCTTCCCTCTATTGGAGTGACTTCAAGACAAGAATCGAAAACATCTATTATTTGGTAAGGTTTATATCAATCGGAAGTTCTAACTAAAAGCGTGATATATGATTGGCCAACTGGGATAACAGTGGCTCCCCCTTCTGTGAACTATGATTGGTTGAAAAGCGAATCATAGTCTTCACCAATTCCTGCCAACAAAAATGGATAAACCGTGTTTTATGTCATCTCTTTTAAAAATAATAAAAATAAATAAATCCGAAAAGAGACTTCATGAGAAGACAATCTTCCATAACTGATTTATGACGATTGATGTCAACGTTTATTCAATTCTATGATCTTTCAGAACAGTCCACAGCAGCACCTGCTGCAAATATAAATATTCCAGTCGCGTGCAGGAAACGAAAGAGGAATATTGGAGTTGCAGTCACGTGGTTTCTGCGATCGGTGAGTAATTTTACAACTCATTTCTATAAATACGACTTACATATTCAGGATAATGTAAACAAACAAGATAGGACAGGATATGTCAAGTAGCGGTTAACTGAAACGGAAAATACAATCTGGTTTCATTCAAAGCAGAGAAATTACTCCAATAAGGACGTAAAGGTCCCCCAGTGTCAGAACACTGAACTGTCTTTTGATACAGCGCTATACGAAGCCAGTTAAGGCCACATGAAGATGCTCCTTGAAGTTGTATTATACCAGTCACGTAGTGTAACTCACTCATGAACAATAGTATTATACTTGTCACGTAGTTCATGGTCCACTTGTTGGGAACATGGTTATTGCATGTATAACACAGTACAGCACCGTGATCTACTCTGGTCGCGTGTTCGATGCTGTAAAATGTCGTGTTATGTCACAACCGTTTGAACCATCCTGCTTGGGTTGCAAAACACGGAGGACTACAAGAAAACTTATTATAGAAACATCAGAAATTACCGGAATTTCCTTCGCTGTAATTGGCTTCCCACCGGAAGTTCTTTGTTATAGTGTAGAACAGGTTTTGTTTTTAATATTGTGTACTTACATATTTCATTTATTATTAGTTACAAAATAATAAAATAGTTAAAGGCAGTTGCAAAAAACAGACAAACCGCCCATAGATCAATCCAACCAAACGAACTTTTAAATCTTCTGTAGATTCATCTTTGGAGGTCTTACAGAGCAAGAGGAAAGTTCTACAACACTTTAGATCACATTCTAGTAGTTATCGCTAAGATATTTTCCTTTGACCGAGGCTCTTTGTGTAGCAAAGGGCCCCCATCCAACATCATGAACATCTTTAGTACTAAACAATACGCATATTAAACTATGAAACTTGTATCGTCAGGTTCCATGAGAATATTATTTTATTCTCTGCAAATTAAGTCGCATATAAGCCCTGACTGTGAATGCGCTCAGACTGCCAGTTTATCTTTGTGTAACAAGAGATCTTTGCAAAATGCTGTAAACAGTCATAAGACTGGATGAACTGTGGTAATGTCTGAAACAGAAACAGAATATCCCAAATATGGAACATCGAGACATTCTTCTAGCATTTTTGCTCTTAATTTGGAAGACAAAGAGGAGGATACCTTTCCAGTTCTTTCTCTAGTTTCAGAAACATAGAAATTGTATGGATCAGTGGACAAGACGTTAATCCAATAATAAATATCTCAAATAAATACAGTTAGAATCACATTACCTCTTTGGAACAATACTGTTCATTAAGTCAGTCTCTATGATTATATAGCAGTCCATCTAAATAACGTATTTAGGAATACAATTATATTTCAACAACACCACAAATAGAATAATGATGGCTGATATGCAAAAAAGAGTTAAAGAAGCGGTCATAAAGAAGAGGTAATTACAGGAAATATTTTTCTCGTCCTCTTAGTCAACTGTGACCATCTAATTGGGAAATCTTCAAAGGAAAGCCGACGGTGATTGACAGAGACTGCTGCTACACCTCTGTGAGAAGCGTGTGAAGATTCTGGATTCATTAATTTGAAAATTACCACTACCTAAAGACCCGTTCCCAACTCCCACGACTTGTTTCAAAACCAGTATTGTTTATGGTGGATATTACGTACTGAAAGTCAAAAATGGCAGATCCAGCTAAGATCCAAAAGGTCTGCGTTACTTAACCCCTTTCTGGTTGGGAAAGGGAGGGGGAAGTTGAATTCAGAAAGTGGTGTAGTCTCAAACACGAACCAGAAATAAATTTAACGTTCTGACTGCAGTGGAAATGCAATTTTTTAAAATCATTTGTAAGTCGCGAGTATTTCATCGGGTGAAACTTAAACTCAGTTATAAATAGAACCGTAGGGACCAGCAACCTTCATCCCCCACCTTGTGCAGCGTATCGGTACTCGTAAGAGTATATCAAGCGACTGCGTGTGGATTTAATGAGCGTTTTGATGGCAAGGGAATCTTTGAAATTAACTTAAAAGAGAAAGAAGACAGAAGAATCCCAGGAGAATCTCTAACTGCAATAAATTTTTAAAGTAAATGTTCATAATCTTCCTCAACTACCGAGGCGCAGGTGGCACCTGTTCAACAAGTTCTATAGCTAATGCCCTTGTGGACAGAAATAATTTCAAGTCGACAATACAACCATTCACTTTCCAAAACATGCGACACAGTGGTTTCAGGAACACGAGGAAGAATCAGCCCTGGCCAACCGAATCCATGGATCTCAATCCCATTCAGTATCTATCGATAAAGTCGAACGCATGCTCATCAACACAATCTTCTGTCCAAGTTACTCCAGCAATCGAGGACAATTTTATTACAAGATTGGCACAGTAATCCGCTTATCGCTTTTCAACACCTTTTTGACTCCGTGCAAAGCTTCTATTGGAGCAATTCTTCTGGACAATGGCGCTCAAACACTATTAACTCATGTTACTAATAAAGAGGTCAGGCAGTGTAATATAAATGTACTGGTCTCTAAAATCTGGTGTAGTTTATTTATACACTGTCCATGCCAATGGGAGTATAATTTGGTGCGTATTATTACCTGTATAAGGGACCGACAGTTGGTGGTTAACCAGGGGAGTAGCTGATCGGTGGTGGTATCGATTAAATTTCCCTGACATCAGTGTGGTTTTGGATCCAGCAGAAGCGGATCCCAAGCCACATTGTAGTTGGGGAAAATCTTTGGTAGTCGCTATCTTTAATGTGACCAAGGGCTATGCCAGTTGCATGCAACTATGCGTTATATATGTTAGTTTCTTGTGGAATCTTGTTAGATACTATTATGTGTGGGAAGTCAGTAGCTGATCCCATATCATGGGAGATGTGTAGATTGGTAGGAAGTCAGAATACTGAACTAAATGTGACGCGCAAACAGTTTCTGGTAGACTGATCGTGACGTGATAGACTTCCACCCTGATCTTGAGAGAGAGGTCACAGGATGGAAGATGAGCGTGCCAGTGTGGAAGGAGTTGCCTTGGTGATTGGACAAAGTAGAACGGACAAGAGTTCGATAGAGACGAAGAAGAGTACAACGAGCCACATTCAAAGAATTTGAAAACACTTCAGGGAGAGTGTGGATCCGACACGGAATTGAAGCTGACGATTAAGTAAGAAGTTTAATGAAAGCAGGGAGGTTACCTCGTAGACAAAAGTAATGAAGGTGTTGTGTGGTACGTACGCTTCTTCGATTTCAAAGAAACCTGCTACCAGATGTTCAGATTTAATAAATGCATCATGAATATACGATTACAGTCCGATTAAATGAACCAAACTAGACCTGTTTCTTCGGAAGCCGCACTGTGTCCTGGAAAGCAGATCATTTGTTTCCAAATAGCATATGAGGCGAGCATTAACCATTCTTTCCACGATCTTTCGCAACCAGCTTCTCAAAGCAGCAAGAAAAGCTGCTGTGCATTGTGAATTCCAAAAGTTTTTGGAAATGGTAGAAACCATGTAGACATTTTTGGAATTGTAACTGCTACTTCATCGACAACACTTTCTGTAATATACATAACTGCATCATTGATGGGCTTCTGACCTACTCTTGCGATGTCACGCTATGCCAGATGGTCGAAGGCATTCCAGTGAGCCTTATCAAACTTCCACTGAGATATCTGTGATAGCAAAAGTGATATCACAGGAAAGTGATCATCCCCATAGGGATTTTCTTCAACCTGATGCGTGAACAAAAGGAGGATGAACAAAATGGTAGTTCAGCAATGAGATCATCAATGCCTCTGTGGGAAATTTATTCAACAACTGTTAGAAGAAACCCCATGAAGACGCGCATAGCAACCACCTCTATCGTGGTTGTAAGAGGGATTACTTCGAAAGGGGTAGGTTGCCCACTACGATATTCCATCGCGAGCAGGTCAATCCCCAATTCCGTCTTTGCATATTATACTAACATTACGTAAAGAATGGGTCTTCATTTGCTTTTAGATATGTCTGCAAGACTGGTATGTAAAGGCACACTGGATTTTGCCTATGGAGGAAGCCCTTGTCATCAACATTCCATCAGAATCCATTGTATGGAGTTGCCATTATTTAGGTTCAGTGTATCCGTCGGACGGATTCCGAAGTGCTGGGGGTTTAGTGTTTTTCAGTCTTGGAACTGTATTTTTTTGGAAGAAGAATGGACGTTGTCTTGGGTTTATTTCTTCATCGTCAAAGAGTTCCAAGATTGAATCTTCTGGTACCTCCTTTACTTCAATGTCCATGCTTTTCTGTGTTACAGGGGAGGGGGGGGAGATTCTTCAACCTTTTAATTCTTATTACCGGTGGAGCATTAGGAGGCACAGATGTAGGAGTAGCAGCTGATTGGGCCTTCTGCAAGAGTTTTTTCTGAGCACAATTAATAGAGTGCGATTGGAGTAAACGACTCCTTGGTGGTATGGTCATCGCAGTTTGTGTACGGATGGTACATTTCGCTGAAACTTTCTGGGCGTATGAACACTTCCCGCTATATATTGGTCAAATGCGTCTTTGGACCCCTTGATAGGAAATGTTCGGCTCCATTTTCAGTTATTGAATTTCTTTTTCTTCCTTCCACCACTAGCATGCTCGAGAGTGTGCAGGATGCTCTCGTTGTCTTTGGCACAGCATCCAGCACAAGCAGGGTTACAACGACAAGCTGCTTGTGAGTGGCCATACTTTTGGCATCTAAAACATCTTAATAGGTATGGAATGTTAATCCTCACTGGGCAGTTTAAGTAGCGTGCGTTGGCGGAACATGGAGGTCGTGGGGTGTTAAATGTTAGGATGAGAACACGAACAGGAACGTGATTTCCATCCTTTTGCATCGATATTTGCTTGACAGCTGTCACTCCTTGGTCTCTCAATTCAGAGCAGATCTCCTCTTCAGAGACACGAAGAGGATACCACTCTGATATGAAACCACGTGAAGAGTTTTGAGATTTATGTGGGGTTACAATGATATTCATTACTCCTGTCGATATGGCTCTTAGAATTTGCTGGTCATGCTTTGAACATGAAGCTTCAACAAATCCCCTTAACAGATTTTGAAGATCCTACCAACCCTTCTGATCCTTTCTAGATAAAGAAAGGTGACATTTTCCCTGCTCTCCAGAGAATGAGGAAAAGAAGTGTCACTGATGGTGGTGTACCTTCATATCCAGGTCTTTTTACAGAAGGATTGTGCGCATCATCTAATCCGTTAGGCAGAGGCCTTGTTTGAACCCTAGAAGAAGGAGAAGGATGTTATTTCAGTACTCATCGACAGTACAAAAGTACTCATGAAGTTTGTACTTCATGAGTACTGAAATAGCAAGCTTTTGCTGAAAAATTTGTTGAGTACATCGACAGTACTTCAAGCTCTTGTTGTATAATTTTAGAAATTATTTATACGAGTAAAATATGATGCCCTAAGTTCTTCACCCGCCACAGAAACCTATGAGGGGATGCCTACTCGCTAACTTGCAGGTACTCCGTTCCCCAATGGGAACCGAAGTTCTCTTAGAGAACTTCACACTTTTCCAATAAGTCTGGACCTTGTCCCAGGACCAAAGTGAAGATATTTTTGTAGAAGCAGGAACCAAAGGGAAGGGAACGGATTTTTAACGCTTAAGGTAAGCTCCAAGGCAAGTAAGGCTATGAGGTATCCGTATATCTTATCGATAAATTGCGAGTGTTCGAATTCTAGATCAATTTGTTTGCAGGCAGAAGGAAGTGACGAGTCTGACTGCTCAGATTTTCTAATATGGATAATTTTAACAGTTTTCTACAGGAATTGAACTCCTGGTTTTCAAACAGGTGGCAGAGGGAATTTTTTTTTTTCGCTAAGTCGACCTAGCTTTATTTAGAAAGAAGAGGAAAGTCACTGTCTAGAGTTATCTGCGGATAAAGATGCTGAATCCGCAATTACATCACATGTCCATTATCCATAATCAAACCGTATTTTTCGTATATTTCTCATCTCTACTCCAAAACACTGCAGAATTCAGTACCAATTAACGTCTTTAACATGGGAAGATTAATCCCCCCCTCAAGGATGGCATATAGAGGTGTCGGCAGCCGTGGGGGAAAGATTATGGTGGATTATTACTTGTTCTCAAAGAAAAAGTAAAAAAAAAAAAATCTGACCTCAATCGAGGTGTGAAGATTTCTGTCGCAGCTGAAAAACTTTCATGCTACAAAATCTTCAGTGAGCATGCCCATACAAGCTGCAGCGTACCAGCACGGATAGGTGCTTGAGCAACTGCAACTGTGCTGCTGCAGTGTATGGCTGTACTGCTTTTTCTGCACCCTGCCCCACTTAGTCAGTGAAAGTTAGTTTTGCAAACGTTGGCTTTCATATGCATACAAAGCAAACTAAGCATAGAATTCACGCATTACAGGTATGATCTATTGAAATCTCATGGACTTTATTGACAAAATGTCCCCATTGGAGATCCAGTATGATAGAGGATGCATTGGATGCGCTATGCAGATATATTTCAGCTTTTATTTCCCTTAATCTTTGAACACCAGCAGGTATTTATTTTCTTTATTGCCGACTAAAATTTACAAATAATCATTTGAGCGAACGAATTCAATGGACTAATCAAAATGAATCCCTTTTTCTTGGATCTTTTTAACACCCCGAGGCTAATTAGCACATAGCTTTATCAGCGATCGGTATCTGTCGCGAGAAAGTTTGCGATAATGATCAGGTTGAAACGACAGAAAGACAAAATGAATGAAAGGAAGAAAAACAAGTTTAGAACCTGCTAATTTATGGGAATAGAATTTGTACCTTCTTCCTGCTATTCATCTGTCTTCCTTGATTTCGAACCAGGAAATAATTCGTCCTAAATTTTAAACTGTAGGCTAAAAGTGCTCCAACAACTGCATTCACACCAAGTTCCTCATAGTCTTCTGTTAGGTTGCTTTGGAGGCGTCTATAGGTGTGCAGTAACTCGTAACCAAACTTTAAAAATTGCTCAATACTCGTTTGTTAGCTCCAATCTGTAAACCCTGAGGGCAACATTACTTTTTATTATGTAATAAAATACAGGAAGAATAGCGTGAGAAATGTATCTCTATCCTTCCATCTTAAATAGTCCTTTGTAAAATTTGTTTGTTCTTAGATGATTTGTTAAATAACAAAACAATCTCATCGCAAAACAAAACAAGAAACATTACAAAATTAAAAATATTGAATGTCACTAGATATCCTTCACTGTTTTCCTCTTTTCTGTCCTTTGGGATTATTATCCATCTCTCTATTCTGTTCTGTTTCTTTTTATTGTGTTCAGTTTATATCTTACAATTTCTAGACTGCCTTTTTCGTCTTAACATCGAACGCGTGTTTGTGGATTGGGAAATCGGAGTAGAGCATGCAAAACAGAATTCTAAAATAAAATCAAATATTCAGCAACCCACGGTGGCATAAAACAGCCTCCTGAGAATAAGTCAGTGGAGTAGAACTTCGAAAAAAATGCAAAAATAAACCGATTTCTTTAAGGATAAATCCTACCAAAGACCAGTTGAGTATCAATATTCTTTTAATTTGAAAGTATTTTTTTATTTGAGCAGCTTTATCTTGTTTTTTGTACAGATGCAACTGTCCTAAGAAATCCAACAACAAAAAGAAAGAAATTAATAAGATTAAGAACCAAAGTATCGTTTCTAGAAGAACGTGGATATTACTTTTGTCAGTAGAGCAGGTGCTGGCCTCTTCTGATACCAATTTGTAATGCCAGACACGAAAGAACACCCACCTTAATCAGACACCCATCTCGTTGAATGTAAATAATTTTCATCCCACTTTCTATACCTTTTTCTGTTAAGAAAAAAAGATGGTAGTTGTAGGGTTAAAACTCTTCAGGAATATAAATTCAGTCTGCTGAGGAACTGGTTTTTAGATAATTGTACAATGAAGTGGGTGGAAAAACTCAGCTCTGCAAAAGATGTATCCGAGAACGCTACTGCTCTCTAGCAAAAATATTGGTTAGATCGAGTTGTTTAGGACTGAACCTAGGCAATTAAGGCTACGAGGGACCCGTATTGATGTCGGTAAAATGAGAATACTCCGAGATGGAAGACCCGATTCGATCTGGGGATGAAAAATCCGATTATCCGGAATCGCTGAAGGTGATAACTTGTAATTTGCTAAAGGGGAGGTGTAATGGCTCTCGTGCATGTTGCGCGGTATAGCACCGGACTAGATCGAGCTGTGATAGGGTTGTCCGGAATTGTGGAGCCTTCCACAATATGGATTTCAATTAGTGTCATCCAGTACTAGAAAAATGTCAATGGCTTTTACAAGTGCGTAAATGGAAAAGACTTGAGTTCGAATCCCATCGAGGAAGGGAGGAATTTCTATGGGTATCTTTCAGAATGTGGCCAAGTTAGTCGGTCTCAGGGTTATATGGTTTTTAGATCTATGTCCATTAAATCTATGTCCAATTCTGCCTATAATTCTCAATAAAATTCACGTGTCGTCCAAAAGATTCCAAAATAAACTTTCCAAACCAGTAGCGAGTGGAAATGCCAAGGAGACTGCAAAGAGACAGACAGAAAGACAAACAGAGAGCAGTAAAAGAGATTAAATATATTGCGGAAATGGGAGAAATGACTGAAATAAAAGAACTTACCTTAAAACTAACCAAGAACGCACCTGTCAGCACGACACTGTCTCACGTGAACTGGTAATGTCCCCTTTGTCGAACTTTATCTCTGCCTACTTGTACAACGTACGTTATCCACGGATCTGAGATAGTTTCTTGGAGACAGCTGGATGGGCGTTTCTAATTATGTTTCGATAATGGGAAGGCTGGACTCTGATTGCTTTTATTCAGGCACTCTTCAAATATATTAGCGAAAGTTCCCGCAAATGCAAAGATTGCAATGAAAGTTGGAAATTTGTGTTTTGATGCTTCGGCAGTTTTCTCATTTTGGAGGAGGTTCATTAATTCAAACCTTCGTTCGTTAGTTTACCCAATGAAAATTGAACGAGGAAAAAACCTTAAATTTTTCATTTTCATCTGTGGACAATTTTTGCGTTCGTTGATTGAGGAAGATGTGTTGAATGAAATTTTACTGCCCTCTTCAGAAAGTATAAAAAAGTACTTAATTGGTGTACGATTGGCACAACTGTCGTGACCCCTCATTGGTGTTTCAATTAAGAATAAGTTAACCGTCAGAAAAAAACTTTTACATATCCTCACAAAATTATTCGGACTTCAGCAATTAAGGAAAATGAACTTTTATTAACTATATCAATAACATATGATCCTACCTTTGGCCTCACTGACAACATTGACCTTTTGTCGAAGACTTTCAAATAGTTCACTATAGCTGCCAGATATGTTTTTACCATAGAAGTCACACCTTGATCACAAGTTCCAGCTCGTTAAATAGGATTCATACACTCGCTTGTCAAAAAAGCTAGAAAGCTCTTGCAATTGTCATCAACAGATAAAAATATTCTACTGGGGTGGTGCCTCAAACACTGGACTGGACACAAGCCTGGACTGTGGCAGAGTGGAAAAAGATTACGTCATCTGACGAGTCTCGAAAAGGTACAAAGAAGTGTAAATCGAGTCCACCACTCACGCGGCTGGAGGTAGTATCGTGGTATGAGGCACGTTCTGTTGGTATGTATTGGATCCGCTCATACCGTTAGAGGATCTTATTATCTGCGATGAATATCTTTCTGTCGTATCAGACTAACTTCGCCTGCAATGCTTTATTTCTACCTGGATTGCGATGGATTCTTTCAAGATGACAACGCAACTATCCACCGTGAAAAAACTATCTTAATAGTTTGAAGAAGATTTCCAACATCTGCCGTGACTGCCTAATTCTCCAGATCTGAATCCAGTAAAATATATCTAGAACATGTTACAAAGGGCAGCTCAGCTTCGAAGCTCTCTACAGACCACAATACAGAAGCTGAAAAATATTCTGGTGGAAGAATAGTGAAATCTGGAGCTCGCCTCTCTGAGACACTTAGTGGAATCCTTGCCACGATGAGTACGGGCTGTTAGAAGTTAGCCCTACTAGATGCTCAATAAAAGTTTCTAATTTTGTTTGGCCAGCGAGTAGAAAGGATTCTAGATTGCCAAGCAAATTGTAAAAACCTGTGCTTCATGGGATGAATCATCATGATGGAACGTGAAGTCCAGTTCCACAGAAGTTTGTGGTAGTACCAAGGGTTTTCCGTACTGCGACCAACAGCCCCAGTCTAGATCAAAAAAACAGTTCACACCATGATGCTATCGCCCCTACGCTTCCTGTTTGGGAGGATACACCGCGGTAGGTACCATTCTTTGGCAATTCTCTGACAATACTCAACATCAGACATGGATATTGCATAGCGCGACCTGTCACTCCCTATGACCTGTTTCCATTGTTCCACAGTCCACGAGAAATTGGACAATGAACCATTTCAAACAACGCTTGACATTCGTTGTCAAGAAACATGAAGAGCAAGCAACTTCCTAAGGGCAAGCGCGCGCACTTACACCCGGTCCTTTTGCTACCTGCAGTTTTAATGGCGAAATGTCTTAGGAAAGTCTTCGGGTACATTTGAGTGTGGAAGTACTCTAAATGATTCTTACGTCAACTGTTTTAACAGCAACGTGTGTAGTGGAGTGTCTACTAAATCCTGAGACTTTCTAGCCTGTTGAGAACTGTGCAGTAAAGACCTCATTCTTTTTTCAAAGTAGTACCCTTCTCTTGCAGCAAACATCGCAAAACATCTTGGATGCCTGCACATAACTTCTTTGGTTGCCTACTGAGCGATTGTTACACTGTTTTTTGAACACGGTGGCCCTGATTCATCTCTGGTTACTAAAATGAAAAATTTAAATGTATAAGAAATCATCCTCTTCAGCTTCGCAAGATGTGAAACGCTTTCAGGGATGCTAAGTAAAGAAAAATAACTCTCTATATTCCTTCACGCTGAATTAAACGTCTTGAACGGAGGTCGCATGGTTTCATATGAAAAATCTCTATCGCTGGCGAGCAAAAGTTCTCCAAACACTTCGAAGTCGCACAGCGACATATGCGGATTGTATAAGTGAAACATTAAATGTACAGTGTTTAACAGGCGCTTTGTCATCAAAAACATACGAAGTGTCTTGTCAGGTGATTGGTGAGGTTCTATAAAATCACGCTTCATTCAGCGTTAATGATGACTAAGAGTCACGATCTGTCGCTTTGCTACTTCGAAGGGTTTGGAGAACTTTGAACAGAAATTGTATGATCATAGGTTTAACTCAAATACGATTATAAAGCAGTTCTGCTGGAGGTAAAGCCTCAGTTCTGCAAAAGCGATACAGGAATTTATTCGTAAAATGTCAGCTATTGGTTGTCATTGCGATTCATAGGGAATACTTCCTCAAAGAAATGCAAAGATCACACCTGGAACCTCTTGATGAAGTGGGGAGTTATCCAGTTATTAAAATTTAAAAGTTGTTAACTGAAGCTACTTTGAAATCACATTTACTCTATCCCGAAACTATTGGATTACGGATAGGTCAAAATTCTAAACATTGTTCACAGAAAAACGTTGATGGTTAACACGTAGGCAAAGGTGAGTGGAAGATAATGATGTCATTATTACCGAATAATGAAATTAGTTATATTGTTTTGTTTCGTATTGTTATAAAGTCAGCACCTTCCTACAATAGTTGTTGCACGCGATACGCTTACGTCATCTGCAGTCAACGTATTGTTAAAAGTCCATTGTTGTCAGCGCAAAATCATCGGCATTGTTTGTTCAATCAAACTATTATGTTCGTCTGATGAAGTCATAGCATTGTCAGGGAGGATAAGTAACACCGCTGACAGTATACGATTTTTATTAATACGTTACGTTTTACTATTGATACCAGTCTTGATGGTATTTACATTGATTACATTAGTGACTTGCGCGTTAGAAAATATAAAGCATTTAATTAAGTTAATCCTCAGTGGAATTTCGGAAACTACCTTAATTAAGTTGTCAAAGGATTAAATTAAGGTCACTTTTAGAGACACTTGCTATTTTTAGAAATGTTCCTCCTAACTGACGCACTTAATAACCGAAATATAAATGAAATCAGCAGACTGCGTTAACATTTTTCTTGTTAATGAAGTCGTCTGAGAACGCTGCCTAAAAAAAAGATGCGTTTGCTGCCTGAAAAAGTGTTGCATCTGCTCTCTAAAAAATGTTGCGTCTTCTGCCTAAAAAATGCGTCTGCTGCCTAAAACGAGACTGCGTTTACTGCCTAAAAAAAGATCGCGTTTTCTGCCTAAAGAATTGTGAATCAAATCAGTAGGCCATATTAATATTTTTCTTATTTATGAAATCGCCTTAGAATTCTGTCTAAAAAGGCTCCCACTTCTACGGATACTGCCTAAAATGCTATTGAAAATGAAATAAGCAGGTTGAGTTAATTTTTTTCTTGTTTTTGGAATCAACTTCGTATGCTGCCTTAAAAGATTAAAAAATACTGCCTAAAAACTCATTTTGTAAACGAAATGAGCAAGCTGCATGAGCTTTCTGTTTATTAAGTGGCCTTCTTACGCTGCCTAAAAAGACTTTTGCTGCGAACTCTGCCTAAAAAAAAAGGAAAAGAAAGCTTGTAATTTGAATATTCCATACTTATTAGAGACGTTTTTTAAATGATACAATATCTATTCTAACATAACTACGATAAGCGTTTTATCTCTATTAATAGTTGTAAATCAGCCTATTTAATGCAGCACGAAATAAAAAGAAAAAAAAAAACGTGTTATTCTTATCTCTCCCTAGCGTCATTTTAATTAATCTTAGTAACCTGAAATAGGGTTAAGGATTTGGTGCTCGTAACCGAAAGCCGTTACCTGAATGGTTGGCAGTCAGATGTTGTTTTAAGAGGAGGAACAGAGCCAAGGTAAGAGCGGAGAGATTAAAGACTAGCTCATCTGTTTATTTGGCAATAGATCATAAAGAAACGCGATCAGTTAAAATTCCCAAGGGAAATTTATTGTCTTTTCTTAATGACATAAGAAAAGACAATAAATAATGTTTGATAGAAAGAGAGAGAGAGAGAGAGAGAAGAACCTTGAAATAAACAGAAAGAAAGTATTGTTTTCTTGTGCTGCACCAGCAAATGAAATATCCTAAATGAGGTTAAGAAGAGTATCACTGTAACCCAAAAATATGTTGCGTACAAAGGACTAACATTACTATGAAACAAAGGGGGAAAGTGTCTTCTTTTACCGTTTGTTTGTTGTGTCTTAAGGGATCTCGTTGATACACAAACTTTGGATTTTCGTGGATAACTTAGAAGTGTCGAAAATGCGGCACGCCACAGACGCTATCGAATGTCTAACGTCGTAAATTTAGAAGCCACCTTTGATCAATCAAGACTCTTGTTACGTTTTGCTATAGCATCAGAGCCATTGTATTCGACGCATCACTTTCAATTTCTGAATTGTGTTGCTATTCAAACCGTGAACTTGGAAATCTCTTCACCAATTTGATTTTCAGAAGTTCTAAAATTCGACTTCGAACATCGGTTACAGAAGCACTTCGTTGCAAACTACCTAATCCGCCTTTTCAACGCTTCTGCTAAGAAGTCGGGCAAAAACCGGACGTAAGAAGCTGCAAATCTTACTCCTGTCGTGAAATACAAACTCCTTTTTAAGGCAGTAGGCATTCGAATCACGAAAACGGCCGTTGTCATGACAACGACTATTGTTGCCACATTCCTTCAAAAGCTAAACTTTTTAAGAATTGACTTTATATAGTATTCAAATAGGTGTTTGTTTTGTATCGAAATTTTTTTCCTTTCAAATCGTCTTCATATTTCTTAATTTCTTCAATAGTTCACGATTTTTACCTTTAGTTTTCTTTTGTAGTTAAGTTAAAGTATTTCCTTTGGATAAACGAGGTTCTCGATATTTGTATTTTAACCTAACCTCAATATGACAATCATTTTCTCCCCTTCACATGCGTGTAAAATCAGGCTAATCCGATATTATAATAGGTCGTCAACCATAAGTTCGTACTTTACATGGCGCTTCAAACAAGACTCGTGTCTTGACATATAAAAGATCTTTTCCCCTCTGTAAGCCCCACCCAAACAGCTTTTTCGCCCTTATGGCCGATTCGTCAGATGGATGACAGGAAGCTTTCAGGATAATCAAATTGGAGATAGAGTCACTGCAGATGTCTGAAAAGCCATTATGTATTTTCCTTAGAGGTGTGGGAGCTTCTTTTCTGCTAAACTTTCTTTCCTCCCTCTCTAGGACATCTGTCGGGGGTGGGGTTGCAGTTTTCTTTCATGTGATAGGACAGATGCCCACGTTAAAGTTTCTTATTCACCAAGTGTAAAAATAGAAAACACTTATGTTGATACTAGCCTTTTTAAGACAAAATTTTTAATACAAAAACAACATTTTGTTAACTTTAAAATGGGAGAAGACATTAATAGAATTTATACGCCTTAATCTTGTTTACATAATCTTTATTTATATAGTTTTAGTTAATTTTAAATGAGAACTATTTATTACAATAGCAGAAGGTAGTACATTTATACACCCGAATGTTGCAACAATCCGCTCATTTATATAACTTTAGACAAGATTTGAAAAATAGCAATTTGATTTATAACTAGTTATAAATCAAAGTTATTTGATAAGATTTGAATTTATTTAGAACTTAAATTGGATGTTTTTCAAATGGTCGAAAAATCTCTTCTACACTCCATACAAGCAATATCTTCCCAATCGTTCGAAAAGAACATCATCAAACTATTTCCTATTTAACTTTTGTCTTTCTAAAATAGGTATGTTGATGAGTGTACCTAAAGGAACTTTTGTTTACTCTTAGGCCAACCCCCCAATTATTGGATCTAACTTTAAACAAGGTCGCTTGAGCTGTTTAATTAGTGACTGTTAATTAATTTCACTCAATGTCCACAAGTCCTTGATTTTAACAGACAACTCAAGGTGCTTCATTATTTCGATCTTTCTCTTAAAGTAACGTTGTTATATTGTAAATCAGTTTGTTACATTATGACATTTTTATTTATTTTTAAAGTATAATTATCTATATTTAAATCTTGCGTGAATAAATTATTTTTTTAACTTCACTTATTTTTAACTTTGATATTGTTGAAGCTATACCAGTACACCATTTAAGATATATTACTAATGCAAAACTAGAATTTAATACTAAACTTTTTAATTGTACTCTAATAGAACTTAATAAATATTCTTCTTGGTGTTAAATTCTAATAATATTTAATTGAAGGAATTTCATTAAACTTAATGAAAATGAAATTTTATAATAAAATAAGAGTCCAAAAGGCTTCTATTATTATACTAACAAGAACTGTTATAATTATTTAATCTTCATGGTACAGCCAGAATAATCAGCACGATACTTCAACATCTTCAAGCTACAGTTAGCCAAAAACCATTAATGTCTAAATCAAATAATCTTATTCAGCTCCGGATATAATCCACAAACTTGACACACGGATAGTTGAAATGAAATATTGCGTTTTAATGTCCTGTTTCCCCCCAAGTTGGCAAGTTCAGATTTTGCTTGACGTTAACAGAGTAACCGTTAAATGATAATTAGGGTTCACTTTAGAAGACGGTTGAAGTTTCGCATTAAAATATAAATATTTTATATTTCTTATATAGTGACTTGAGATAAAAAAAGAAACCTTATAACCGTGTAGTCGTTCCGGAGTATAAAGAGACAATTTATTTATTTAAATTTAGAAGTGCTAAAATAGTTTTTAGCACTTTCATTCAATATATACTTCCCTCTCTCACATTTTAATTTTTTCCTCTCTCCCCACTGAAAATAACTCTTATCGCAATTACCAAAATAATTTCGACCCAAAAGAGAGCAATAATAATTTTTGAGATAATAATAAGTGTAAAGAATAATAGAATAATGTGTATATATAAAGCGAGAAATAGGAGAAGGCAGGAAGAGAACGAAATACACAGATAGACAGCCAGAGAGTTCGAGACAAATATGTAGCTTGATGTCAGAAAAGAGCAGGGAGGAAATATTTATAAAGAGAGAGAGAGAGAATAAAAAGATAGAGAGAGACAAAAAAGACAAAATAGACAGAGACAGAAAGGAAAAATAGACAGCCAGAGAGATAGAAGAGAAAAAGACAGAGAGAGAGAGGAAAAAGAGCCAGAGGGAAATATAGGTTGCGAAAGAGAGGAGAAAAAGACAGAAAGAGGCAGAGAGCGAGAAGAAAAATACAGAGGGAGAGAGAGAAAGGTGAAAAATACAAATAGAGAGCGAAAGAGATAATGAAATAAAAACAGGAAATGGAGATAAAACAGAGACAGAAGAGAAGAGGAGAGAGAGAGATAATTTCAATCTTAACTTGCCAATGTTAGTTACATCTTCCTTAGTTACAGGCAGATTGGTAGCAGCAGGTGAAGCGTATTGTATTAACTGAGGGTTGGGTGTTTCATGAGGGGAACGGGGGGGATCTATGAGACAGCAAGTGTTTTATGACTGCCAGCACAGTGGGAGGGCAGATGCGAGATATGCGTTGGAGTACACTAATAACAACCAGGTGTTTCTCCTTGTGTGTGGCCAGCCCAAATGGTTCGTTTTCGTCTAGATATTACGACTTTTATATTTCTGAGATGAAACGCTTAAGAAATCGGTAGCTGTCTTACAGGGGCTAATGATTTTGCATTTGGCTTTAAAGATAACGCGCATTGGTGTCTTGTTGACAATACATTCTGTGGAATTCCTGAATAGTAAGTTGAAATGTTTTAAATTTCACCACTCCGGTCAGATGGTTTCTGTCAGTAATGGAAATTTTAGAACCGTCTTAAGATTTTTATATAAAAATCTTCTATATCAGAAATGTATATTTCTGAAAATAAATATTATCAAGAAATGTTTAAATTTTTACATATTGCAATAGGAATTTATCTTGTTTTATAAACACATCAAATGTAATAATATAAATAGTAGTTAGCGTCTCTTCCAAAATTTCTTTCAGATATAATTATTACTTACCAAGCACAGCAAAGAAAAATAGAAACTAGTATTAAAATATTATTTACTTTCAAGATTCTTTAATTATGATATTTTATACAAAATATAAGGAAATGTCAATTAATGTTCATTAAACACCTTTTGCTCGCTTATATGTTTATCATAAAAATATTCAACAAGTATTGATAATTATGGTGAAAATTTTTACATTGTTGTCCCTGGGTTGTCCAGTTCTTTCTTAGTTACAGTTACTAACTTAGCTATTTGTATAATGTTGTCCGTGTTGGTAAGTTATATCTTAGCTACAGTTATGAATTTGGTTCTTTGTATAATGTTGTCCCCGTGTTGGTAAGTTTTATCCTAGTTATGAATTTGGCTATTTGTATAATGTTGTCCATGTGTTGGTAAGTTGGTTAGAGTTATGAATTTCGCCATTTTTATAATAGTGTCCCTGTTTTGGTAAGTTAAAGTTATGTATTTGTCTCATAGTTAATATTTTACTTTTTAGCGTAAAGCAAAAGACAGCTAAAAATATATTTTTATTGCATAATGATTTTTTAAATGAAACATTAATTTACAGTTCACGTACGATAACAAAACAAAGCTTTTTTAGTGTTATGTATATATTTATATCCTAGATTATTACGAAACATAAATCAGACAGTGCGATTTAACAATTTTGATTAAAATATTTACAATTTCAATGTCGTTAAAGTCGTCATTATTTCAACGTATATCAAAATCAATGCATGTATGCCTTAAACGCACGTGGCGAATCTCGTAGTCTTCCTTTTCCTTACTAAAAATAAAACGCGTTCTTTATATTTCATTGTGGGATATTAAAAGATGATTTAAATATGCATATTTTATGAGTCCAAAGTATTTTTTTTTTCGTATGTATGTGTGTGTTTAGGAGCAGCTACTTAATTTGACTTGTATATATCTGCGAGAGATGCAATTAGTCGCTCAGATTTGGTGTGAAAATGAATTTGCGACACCGTTTCTTTCTACAAATCACATTACAGGTTGGCTGAGTACAGCAAATGTTATGACAAACTGACTACCACCGCTAAAACGACGCACACCACGACGATGTATGTGTAAATAGCGAGCTCGAGCCGGGATGATAAATTGGCTCATATACATATGACACCTGTAAGTGTTCACATTTATGATTCGCTCGCACATACACGTCTTTTAAAGCATAAATTACCCATAAAGGTCATTTGAATTTTATTTTTTTAGCTAGAGATGTCTACGTTCTAGTAAAGATGCGGTTTATGCACTGCCAGTTGACAGAAAATTAAATTTTAAAAAAATGTGTAAGAATACAGAATATGAAAAAAATTTAGAAAAAATTGAATTTAAAAATCGGCAGTTTAAAATTAGCGGTTTCAAGGTCTTTTAAAAGGCAACTGTTGGAAAGCGCTTAGGGACCATCAACAAAGGGGTAATTTTGCCAGTTAAACAGCGCACTCAAATCTCTTTGTTAACAAATGTTTCGCTTCTTAAAGACATTTTTCCTTGATTTTCCCCATCATGACACTAACACGGTTGTCGCTTTGTAAAACCCTTTCCTGTTCCCTAACAGGACATTCCGGGAAATTTTATAGCCGCCATAAAACTGTCTGACAGGGTGTTCCGATTGGACCGCTCTCTCTCTCTCCCTCTCTCTTTCTCTCTCTCTCTCTCTCTCTCTCTCTCTCTCTTCTCTGGCTTTTATGGCTCAACTGTTCTCGACAAGGCCTGGAGCAGCTTTTAGGCCTAGGACTTGACAAAATTATGGCTGTGTGGAAAGTTTTATAGGGCTTACGTGGGCCGCTTTATGGGAGAAGGGAGGAGAGAGCTGTCCTGACAGCAGATACGGGGAGAATATTTACTGCGTTTCTACCGAATGAAAACCACGGTCGCCGCCGCAAACGGCCTCACTCTGCCTACAGCTAGCTGTCTCACACACACTGTCTCTCCCTCTCCGTAGTGTTTTTAAAACCTCTCCACTGTTCTAGGTGGATTTCCGTTGTGTTTATACCTGACGTGTACCGCTTGTGAGTGTGTGTGTGTGCGTGTGTGGACGTTGCTGTCGGCGTCTAGAAAATCTACGGACGATCTTTTAAAAAAAGGGATGCTAAAAGGCTCGGACGTACTTACTCTGACCAACGTGTACTTTTCTCATCCACGGGTAGATCTGCGGTGGATTTGTCGCAAAACTCTGCTTCTGAGGACTCGTCTGCTGGCTAGGCTGGGGAGACGATGGCTGTTGATTCTGTGACTGCTGCTGTTGTGACGTCTGTTGTGTTTGCTGTGGTTGTGGGCTCGGTTGCTGTGGTGATGGCTGCTGTTGGGGAGACGGCTGTTGTTGTTGCTGTGGTTGCTGAGAAAGATGAGACTTCTGCGGAGGAACCTGTCGTGGAGGTGGAGGTGGTGACGATGGCTCAGGGCTACCGGGGGGCGCCGGATGAGAGCTGGTCGTGCTCAGGTCCTGCGGAGACGACGCGCTCGATTCGGCGTACTTGCAGCTCGGCACCGGCGTTGCCGACGGAGTTGGCGTTCGCGGGCTCGGGCTTGGATTCGGGTGACTCAATCGCTGGGAACAACTGTTAAAGTGGTGGTCACCATTCGGAAGATGCGACACATTCGGTTGTGAGTACGGTCCGTATTGCTGCACGGGCGACGAAGGACCACTGTAGCAGCTGCTGTAAGCCTGTACTGGCGGTGTGTAGTAGTCCGGACTGGAAGAGTCCTGTCCGCGTTGGCCATAACATGAGGTCAGAGAGTTAACAAACTGATAGGAACTCATCAGTCCTGTATGATTTGTGGAACGGCAATAATTCTGCCAATATTCCTCGCAATTTTGATGAATTATGGCCGTTCTGCACTCCAGGAAACCTCTGGCACACTTTTAATAGCACATTATTCCAAATATGGTACAGCCCAACGGCCCACGTGACTCTCAGCGACCAATCAGAGAGAGGCGCAAGTTTAAGTACATAATCGACTGGTGTATTCCTTCAGTACGAGCACTTTAATGGTGCACAGTCCCGCTAATTATCTCGATAATTTTTAGGAGTTGCAGAAAAGGGGTCTAGTATTCGTGAAAGTCAAAACTCTACGAATGTCGCGGTGAGACTGGAACTTTTGATGGATCCGAACGGAACGACGACCAACCGATCGTAGCAGCAGCAGCAGACGCTGTTCGCCATGTCACGCGCGACGTCAGAAATGCAAACGGGGCTATTCTAGAACGTCCCTTCCACTATACCAAGGGTGATTTATGCAAGCTGTAAGTGGCGTATGCGGTAAACAGAGGAGCGTGTCACCTTCTGTATTACGTCTTAATTAATTTCTTGAGGAAACCTGAACCCTCAGCTACCTCATCCCTCTCGTAAAACGGCAAAAAGGAAAGAGAGAACGAACTTACGATTTACCTACCGCTGCTCTCTCTGAAAAACACTGACAAGAAGGCAGTAACGGTAAGGGACAGATGCGATCGCAATTTCTGGCCGTGTTTTCCTTTTTCTTTTCCTTTCCGCGGCGTTTTAATTCCTTCGATCAGCGGGATGAAACGCCTTCACATAGCGGTAACTCTTAATGTTCTCGTTCGCTTGCCCTAAAAGGCTAACGGCGGATGTAACCTCACCACACGGTTACGAGGAACAAGTGTGTCCTTTACGTGATGCTCTTAAGATGTTGAGCATCCACGCGCCCGCGTGGTACGACAACGTGGCTAGCAGTCCGACTGACTGGCGGCTCAGCTCTTGGGCCTGTCTCTTTCAGTATCTTTGCCTCTCTCTCTTTCCCCTGCTTCGTTCGCTCACTCTCCGTACTGCGCGGATGCCTGGTTTGAGAGCGACCGCGTGGTGCAGGCTTGATAACGTGCTTCCAAGTTTCCAAAGGCTGGGTTCGATATGCTCGGAGACTTCCAGGTCCCTGAGCTCAGAGCCCCTGCTTTTCGTCCAGCCTCATTTTCTTCAGTGATCAATACTTTTCTGGGCGAATGAGACGCTCTGAGCATTCCCAAACCCAGCAATCACATTATAATTTCACCCCCTTTCTACAATTAATATCTGCCACTTCCTTGGACTATCTTTTTCCCGTTTCTTTTCCATTCGTCTTTCTATCGCTGGAACGAGAGTAAGGAGATGGCCAAACGCGCAACTTTAAAAGAAGTTTTAAGAAAGTACTCGCTCTCGAAGACGTCCGACTGGCTTCTGGTGATTCTTAAATATATGATTCATAAAGAGGAAATTTAAAATATTTCTGTCACCTCCCCCGGCCCTTTCTCCACCCCTCAACAGTTTGTTTTTTCTTCCTGCTACTTGTCATCCATCATAAGCAACCGTCCAAGGGTAAACAGTCGTTCATTTATGCCTCTCCACTTCTTGGACAAGACAGCAGAAGGAGGGGGGGGATAAACGCGGGAGTTTTCCCTCGTAGGTGGCATCCAAAGAATTTCACGGAAAGCTCTGATAAACTTCTTAAATAACCTCTGCTTGTCAGGTTTGCTGGGCCTCCAACACGGTTCGTATCTCGCTCATTGGATCCTAATGAATCCAGTTTGGGCTTTATCTGAGTTTCTCATGAGTGCGCTGTTAAAGCACTAGGGACTTAAGAAAGACAGTACAATTATCGCCACTTTCACTTTAACGGGAGTGGGGAAAAGGGGTGGGGAGAAGGATAGAGAGCGGAAAGTTCGCGGCTAATATACTCACCTTAAAAAAAGTCAGTTATCAAATCAGGTACCTTCACTGTTGGAACCGACAATTCCTTGGCGCTCTTTTGCTAGCGATCAGCAGCATTACCGGCTTTAAGAAACGACACGGATGCCGCGATGACGCAGCCAGACTCCCGTAGGAGCAGTCGCTACACCTTGCTCTCTTCGTTCCACTCCGTTTATCTGCGACTTTCACTATCGTCTGATTAATACACGTTAAGCGTACAGGAAAGTTAACTGACACCAACTCCCAGACCAACACTCCGGTGATATTAAAAACCCTCCTTCGATCGGGATTACTCTCTTCTAATGTGCTTCGCCAAGACAGGATCCCCGAGAATCCATATCCCCTTCCTTATAGTTGTCCCCCTCCCCTTGCAACATGGTGATTTATGAGAACTGGGCGAGTTTCAGGGCTTTAAAAGTGTCTCTAGTTCAGCCCTTTGCGGATTGAAATGTAATCATTTTCTTGAATACCCTGTCCCCTGAGGAGAGAACCTTCCTATTTTTTGGAAAAAGCACATCTCCCTAGTCCGATGAGACTACTGTTCAGTTGTTGTCTGGTTTAACTGCAGAACGCGACATATCGTACATTATGAAAATACCTGGGTTGAAAATGGGTGTAAGGTGAAAATTCTCTTGTTTTTGTTGTTAATAACTTGTGTAATTCTCTTGAAGATAAATTATTTACAGATGTTTATGGTTTAAATGGTAGAAATTATGAATAAAGAAATTGGCAGAATTTGTGGAGAGCGTTTAACAAAATTAACTGATAGAAAGTAGCCGAATTTACGAGAATCTGAGAAGTTCAACTGACAGAAGCCAAATCAACATAACTATTTTTTTTGAGAGAAATTGCTAGATTCAACCAACATAAGCCAAATCAACATAACTATTTTTTTTATTTTTTTTTTGAGAGAAATTGCTAGATTCAACCGACATAAGCCAAATAAACAAAATTATTTTTTGAGAGATATTGACAGATTTATTCAATCGATAGAAACTGATAGATATAAACAAATTTAACTTCTGTTTTGGGAAACGGGCATTTATAACGTTGCAGAAGCACTTTTCCATAAAAATCGACTGGATTTATATTATATTTTTTGCAACACAATCTATAAAACAGAATATCCATATATGTACGTATAAATATATAGTACGCTGCATATATAGACGTTCGGTTTATTCATATTATATTCGATATAAACAGATAATATAATTTGAAATAAAAATGGGAGCATTTAATTTAGCAGAGTTATATACACCATAACAAAGACAAGAACCGAATATCTGTAAAGTCGTGTCTGTCTGTATTTTTCTGTTTTTTAATCGTGCATATTTTTATAACAAGCTGGATTGTCAGCAGTTAATCTGTCATTTTTCTAATAACAATACCGCCAGCAAACATAGACGTAGAATATTATCTCCCGTCTATCTTTTTATTATCCCAATTTTCTACATAATTCTCGTTACTGAACTCAACAGTTAATATAACTTACCTCGCAAAAGAATGAAAAGATAGAAAGAGAGAGAAAGAAGAAGAAAATAAAAAAAAGAGCTCTCCTTTGTGTGAGTAGATGGATGAAAGACGTGCGTCTGTGACTTTGATTACCGGTCACAATTTGTCATCCTGTTCATCTCCGTACTTTATATGGCCATTTCATCGTAGATCGCACTTCGAGACTTGTACACAAATCCCGGCTGTTCAGTTCTCAAACGAAATGATACCTAAATGTTTATTTATTTTCTCTATCTAAGTTGTCAGCCATTTCCTCTACCGTTGTTTCCGTTCTGTCACATCTCGCGTTCCCTTTTGTTTTTTCTTTTTTTTTTTTTTTTGTTTTGGTCCGCTTCAGTACAGACGCCATACTGACATCCGCTAACGTAAACAAAGATGGCGGCACGTAGTTCACAAAATGACACTGGTAGCCTTCCAAACAGTATAGACTGAGGTTGTTTCGGCGTTAAAATTTCATCGGTTTCAGTGTGTATCTCAGCAAAGATTCTAGATGTCTTCAATAACAGTAGGAAGACTTTTTTTCTCTCCTGCTAGTTTTATCTATTGCAGCAGATCGTGGTTGACACAGCGCATCGGTGATGAGCAACTTTTACAAGAGTGTTCATGCTAATGTCAGGAATTCAGCGAGAAAAAAATGTTGAACTTCTTAAGGCAATGTACTTTATAGTTAAATTTCTTTTCTTATTTATTAGGTTAATTGAGAAAAATTTAGTTTTTGTGCCAAAGATCTTATTCAATAATTTGAAGCTTTTTTGTAGTAATAATTTCAGAATTTTGCTGATAGTCTAACGTTATATATTCGTAAATCTACATTATTATTTTTATCTCCCAATTAAGATTATAATTTTTTTTTTACAAATTATTTTCTATGTTGCTATCAAATGAAAGTAATTTTATTATACGATCTGCTTTTGTAGACTTTTTTGGGCAGCTAGTCCGATGACAATAAACTGAACTGATATTGTAAGAAGAAACTGAAGAATCGGATTGTTTCTATTAAATAAAATATAAAACTACAAGTGTTTTGGAGTTTTTTTAAGATTCTGATCTTGCAATTTATTATCATCAAAATAAGACATCTTTAAACCGGTAGAAGTTAAGTCACACAATCAAATGATGCTAAATTATGGATAATAAACAACAGCAAAGATACATGACTATTTTCAATATCTTCTGGCACATCAAGATCTCTCTAAGAGCGTTGAGGTATATGCTGATACCCGTATTTGTGCCAGTTAAAATGAGATGATGTAGCTAACACGTGTGATGATTTTTCTAACTCAGACATTTTTATTTTGGTACCACTTCACAGTATTGGGTCTAATAAGAAAGACCATGATTTTAAGATGTCATAAAGCAACAATAAAAATGCATTAGATTCTTACAAACACATTTAAGACGTTTATATCGGCGTTTATCTACTGGATTGCATTATGATACGTGAATTAAATCTATGTTTATTAATATTAATGATTTCTATTGTTGGTTTGGTACACAAAGAGTTGAGATTCAAGTGATTTAAATTATTTAAATAAAAATATTCAACTTTATGAAGTCTTGAGAAAAATTTCCAACTCCATTAACATGTTGCCAATGTCAAACACCTGTATTTATGAAATACAGTACAGAATCCATCGTGAAGTCTTGAGAAAATTATGAAATATAGAATAATTATTGGGAATATTCCTTATATTACTCTCATAATTACTGGCAAAATTTTTATTGCAATTTAAAGGCAACTGGATAATATTATCTGATGTTATACGTGTTTTATAAGTAAACCGATGTAATATGGTTTACATCCACAATATGAACCAAATTTCAGGACAATGAGAATACTAATAAAACACGTCATTTACTGTGACGTACAAATGTAATTAATAAAAGTCAAATTAGTTGCTATGGTTTTATATGTGTCACTGAAGTGCATGTTAAAGAAGTTGTTTTATATGACCACTTCTGTTGGCTTGTCCTGACTTTTGGCTAATGTTGTAGGAGGTAATATATATAACACACAAACATGTATGTATAAATACATAAGCAAATAAAGTCGAAAGGACTGCATTCTTAGTTGAGAGATATGATTTTTTTCAGAATTTTGTCTCTGTACATTTTTGTTAAAAGCTGTAAATGCCAGCTTAGAATAGCAACAAAAACCAATATGATTTAAAAAGGAGGGAAAAAAAACTTATAAAGTGCATCTCATGGGAAATAATAACCCAATATTAGGCTTACTGATTATCATTCGACACGGAGGTCTTCTTTCTTGCATTTGTATTCTGTATACAGATCCCATCAAAACTCCTATGAAGCTCAGGTGTTTTATCCCAGTAGCCACTTTTTGTTTACACCCACATCGAACAACACCACGAAGAATAAAAATCAATAGTTCACCGCTCCCCATCTATAATTCATAGGATCTTATGTTTCGTCTTATCACACGGGAGTCTTCATGGAATAGATACAGAGGGATTCATCTATTATGGAAGGATGTCTGGCACAGTGTTTGTGTATGTGTCCATTTATTCGTGAGTCAGTATGGATGATGTAACCATCTGTGGTCATAACAGCAATAAATACATGTGGACAAGGAGGATACAGTTGTTCATATATAATTTATTGTACTGCCCTATGGATACAGAGTGCTAATAACATTGGGAAGGTTTGTCGAACTAGTGACAAAAGATGTTTGCACTGATATCACACACACAGCATCTGTGTTACTCTTTACAAGAAAACATGAGCATCTTTGTTGCTCAAGAATCATGGCAATGGTAACATATCACTGTTGTACACACGTACACATATGCACACATTCAAAAAATATACACATTTTGGTATTGATCTATATCAATATCACATTATTGGTCCACGACAAATACTTACTTCATATACATTTTGTGTTACAAACTCCCTTATCTTACAAAGTTCAGCGAGGTAATAATAACTGAACTCATCTTGAACATTCGTCCACAATTACAAATGGTAAGTCCACAACCAGTTTTTTTTCTTAATAAAAACAACAGATTGTTTGGGGTTTTATAATCATCACTAATACATTCAGAGAGCTTTTTGCATTTTGAGAATTTTATTAACATATCAAATCTTATTTTCATAAAACAGCATAAAAAATAAAATATTGTTTTTCATGCACGCATATTTTATAGATTAAATGCTCATAAATAGAGAACAAATACCATATAAAATGGGTTTTATATGGTATGGAAAGCTGTGTTAAACCAATATAAAATTCATAACAATACTTTTTTTTAGAAACCTCGAAAATATAAATCCAAAAAATCTATTTTTATCCTGCTCTCTAACCAGATTGCATAAATTAAAGTGTAAGTCAGGAAATACTACAAAAAAAAAATTATTTTGTATTTTTGATCAGCCAAAAATACATAAGTTATACCAAGGCGTTATATCCCTTTTGAATTCAGAGATAGCGTTTTAATAAGAAATATAAACTATAAATTAGCAATCTACTTATCCATGATATATATATACACGGGATTAGTCTATCTCTCTCTCTGATTCACATCTGTGAATTTAAGTACATTTAGATAATTTCATTTCCCTTATGAATTAAAACTTTTATAGAAATGCATTATTGTATTTCTCCTGCGGAAAATTTAGCATTTTTTCCAAAAATTAAAAATTGATCAACATATATACAGTCAATATTTTTACGCTTTTTATTATTAAAATAATTTAAATTAACATTATAATTATACGGTTTCATAATAACATTAAGCATGTTCTCACCTTTCAAATCATGAATAACTTGCTCCATTAAATCAAGTCCAAACTGTGATCACAATTACCTTGTTAGCTCTTCCATACATAACCGTATTCAACACTAACTCTCTTCTTAAATTGATTACAAAGCACTACATGCTATGTTATTTATTTTGATTAGACGCAGAGACTTGGTATAGAAGTACAATTTTCTATACCACAAGGAGAGAATGTAGTTGAGGCAGTGATTTAAGTTTTAAGGCAAATATCACATTATTCTTTTATAACCATCTAGACTGCAGTTAAAGAAAACTTAAATAGCTTTTTAAAGACAAATAATCAACCAAACAACACATGTATGTTTATCAAGCAACGAAAAAAAAAAAAAATAATAATAATAATAATCACGTTGCAACACAGAAATTGTACAAACTTCAAAATAAATGTTTGAACAAAACCCGTTTTTGCGATTTTCTACCCGTATTGTGATTTCGTTTGATTTCCATTATTAGTACAGGCATATAATTAAGAAATTGCAAGCCTTTTATATGCAGCAACAAATAACCTCATAAAATGGTGTACAATCAACATTCAAAAACCACCAAAACACTGTAGAATCCATCACAACATTCACACGAACCACATCATGGACAATTGTTCCTGAGTGGAATCATCATAACACATTGGAGGGTCTGTCGTTTGAAATTATTTCAGGATGACTTTGTCGAGGTATCTTTATTAACGTTGGGAGAGAGAGAGAGAGAGAGAGAGAGAAAGAAGGGATATGGTCCCTCTGCTGTGGTCCCTTTACTACCATTGATGCTTCGAACAATACAAAATATTAAAATTTCCATATACATCTGTAGGAACTGGTATAGTGAATTCTAGAAAATCATGGTCAAACATAATGTAACAATGCAATTCTAACTAGTTTCTGAATTTTCTAGAGACCTGTGATATTTCAACAGTGCAAAAAATAGATAGTTATTACCCTCTGATTAATTTTCTTATGGTAATAAAATCCTATCAGCGAAAACCGAGTATGTTCAAGTTCCTAGGCACATTGGTGTGCAACGGGGGTTACTTTAAAGGGTGAGGTGTTCACCACTTGGGGCTCAGGGCGTTCCTAAAAGCCGAGATAATTACCGTCTTTGTCAGGGACAGAAAATTGAACTAGTAATCAGCACTTCAATGATGTCTTCTCTCGAAACCATAAAACTCCCCCTTGTGTCTTACATTTATCTGCCAAGGAAAGTGGATTTTCGAGGGGAACATGTCCATTAAGGCATGAATGTCAAGGCAGGGAATGACTTGAGCTATAAGAGACAAAGGTGACAAATCACAAGATATGTTCTTCGGGTTAATTTCTCCTTTCTCCTCCAGAAAAGTGAGCATTGCAACCAAGTAAAAAAATCGGGTGACTAGGTAAACTTAGGGAGTCAGTATGACACGATCTGTGCCCTAATAATTAAAACAAGTGCCAAATACAGTGCTAATTTTAACAAATTTGACAATTATTTTGTTTCGCAAACATGAACATGTTCTAAAACACATATAAACACAGTTCAATTTAATCAGCTACAATTTACCGAGAAATTACTGTTCACATTTTTTTGGCTTTTTTTTTTTCCACACTTACCCTTTGTACATATAGTCGTTGAAGGGTGAAACAGCTACAAAATCCAGTTTAAAAAATAATAATAACAACAAAAAAAGTCTTTGGAAAGTCACTGTTCGCTTCAAAACGCATTGCCCAGCTTGTTTCTTCTGAAACAGGCAACTAATGGTGCTTAAAATGCGACTGATTTGGGATTTTGCTAGTCCTTTGTGCAGCAGAATCGTAAACTCATCATGTCATAAAACTGGGAGTTCCAACCCGTCTTTGCACGTGAGCGTTTGCCAGTGTAGTAGCGGAGACACTGTACGGCCGAAATCTCCCCTTACAGAATTTTGCCAGGGGTTAATATTCCTTCTTGGGTGTCCTCCAACAAATGACGGCTCATAGTGAAGGCTACGATATTGTAGTTTAAACACACACACGCACACACACACATATACACTCACATGCATACAGACAGACAGACATTCTTACGTACCATCAGCAGATAGTACTTCCCTACTCAACAGTTGTAAATTAGTCACCGTTAGACTTGGAGGAGGACAGTTCTGCCACTCATTTTAGCAGGTCTAATAGGAAAATAGGTCCTTCGCTTAAGGACACAAAACAGCTGAATGTCACAGTCTGCTTTACGATACTTAGAGTCACTTAAGTTCCGAACATCAAGGAGATAAGTCACTGCTACCTTCTCCCCCTGTTTTTATTATTTTTTTTATTTAGTTTAAACCCTCAGCTGTTTAACCCGTCCTGCTTGTGGTTAGTGATGTAATCTTTGGTGTCAAGGCTTGGTCTAACATCATCAGGCAACATGGGAAGAGATGGTTGTAATTTATTTTCTTTTTTAGCTTTCATTCTTCGGTTCTGAAACCAGATTTTGATTTGCCTCTCTGTAAGACCTAATGCGTGAGCTATCTCTATCCTTCGACGCCTGGTTAAGTAGCGATTAAAATGGAATTCCTTCTCTAATTCTAGTGTCTGATAGCGAGTATAGGTCTGCCGGGTTCGTTTTGGTCCTTGCCCTGAGTCTGAAATAAAAAAGAAAAAAAAAAAAGTCATTACTGTACAGTAAAACACGATCACATACATCCAAGTAATTATTTAATTTTTATTTATTTTTGCTGGTTTGGAAATACAAAAATAGTTATGATTAATGTTATTGAATTGATATATATATATCCGAATAAATAAAATAAATTCACTAATGGAATATATAACTGATTAAATAAAATGTTTTCAGCACTCCAGTGCATCCCGAATAAATAACTTTTTCACCGACAGATGCTGATGACATAAGTAACTTTTTCACCGACAAATTCTGATCACATAAATAACTTTTAATGGTGAAATAAAACCGACAAATAACTTTTGATTATTGATCACACAAATAACTTTTATTCACGAAATAAAAACCGAATAAATGAACTTCACCGACGAAATTAAATAACAGAATTATTTATGATTTACAATGAAACAATAAATAAGTTTGTTTTTTGTTTGTTTTTTTTAATTGGAGGAATACATAAATTTTTTTTTCGTGAAATAAATTATGAGATAAATAAATTTTTCGCTTTTGGAATAAATAGCCAAAATTGATAAACGTGTGCTTAAAATGGGTTTTAAACTGTTACTTAAATAAGAAACCAAAATCAAAATAATAAACACAGAACATGTTGCTCGCGAGATGATTCGTGGTCTCGCGGGAGTAAATTGCGCGTGGCGCAGAAGTGGAGTTAATTCAAATATGGATAAATCACATGGACTAACCTGTATACGACTTCATCCAAGGGTAGATGCTGGGCTTAGATACTGATTGCGCAGGTGGACTTGGCTCTAAGTTTCTGCTGTCGTAGCTCGATGTTAAAGAAGCTCCTGTTTCGAACTGATTATTACAAGTCGGTGTAAAAGAGGCCACTTTACAGCTGGGAGGATATTCCCCTGCTCCATTCACAACTGCTGTGGAAGAGTTGACTTCGGGGCGAACTGGCATAGTGGGAGCATAGAAGTTCGGATGGCTTATATCGTATGAAACGGCTGGTTGATCATACGGTGGTGTTTTGGCCGGAATATTTGCAACATCTAGGCGACTGTAGGACGAATATCTAGCCGCGAATGGGGATGGTGTGTACTGAGGATAGTGGTTATCGCCATAGTTCATGGCATATTTACTGTGTTGAACATAAAACTGTTCTTGATTACTAGATGACCAATTATTTCCCGAAATATCGCTGAAATGCGAGCTCATAATGGAGTTTATGGCGCGACCGACAAATGATTTGTGATCCCCCTTGCACCCGCGACCCTTACGTTCTCGCCATAATGATATTCAGCGAAAACATTGCCACGTGACTGACGCCGGCCAATCAGCTGTCAGCTGAAGCCACTGTCACTCAGCGAACTCTCCGCTCGTTTGCTAGTGACAGCCCCTATGCAAACGAGAGCAGCCAAGCGTGTGAGATATGGATCAGCGCTTGTGGTATCTGCTGGTAGCCAGATTTTGGCACCTGTTTTGAAAAGAATTCGTTGTTCGTTTTACGAAAAACGCCTAATATTTCCGCTCTGCTCATTCATCGCCTGCGCCTTGAATGAAAGCTCCAAAAATGACTGGAGTAAAGGAAGAAAATAAAATTAATTTGAATGACAGCTACCGTGGCTTTCAGAACCTCTTTTGTTAGACCCGCTTTTAGAAAATATTTATTGCCAACCATTACTGAAAATGAACTTCAAACTAGAACTTCACGTTCTCATTGTTTAAGTTAAAAAGTATTTTGGCAATTGAAAATTGATCTTTCTAACTGTTGATCATAAACTAACAAGGCAACAAATTGGCTATTTCAAACGTTTTTAAAAATAATTTTTAATATATAAACTTAACCGTATCACGTTCATAAACATTTATTGTTATTATCGCGATAAAAACGTCTTAAATAACATGCCTGCATTTAAAATCATATTTAACCAAATAATATACTTCTCATAATCCCATTCATGCTAAAGAACTACATGATAGATGCCGAGTTCTGATTGCCACCAATGGCAGTCTTGAAAAGGACAGATTTTAATATAAATTCTCGAGAGGTGTGTTCTGATTGGTTGTTTTTTTTATCTTTTTCCGTGTTAAAAATATGAGCGTATAATTAACAACCGAAACAGCTCTACAAACAAAAACAACTATATCTTCGAGTTAAAACGCAATTTTTCCTATTCCTCTAGTTAAATGAAAAGAAACTGGTATGGATTTTATGGCTTATTGCGAAATATATTCACAGGTGTTCAACACTTTACAAGAACGGCACGTGTATCGTTGTGACGCTGCTTGAACCACACCTTCTATCCATCCCAAGCATGAAACTCCAATTCCATTGGCTGACGGGCTTGATTGGCTACCTGAACGTAGACGTTCTGGCGCTTGTGATGATACCGATGTTACGCCTCAAGTAACTTTTAGCACCGCTATTAAGTTGACGAATGCATGTCCGTCGGACGCTGGCCAAAAAGGTGTAACTACGCCACAAATTTTAGCTACGACACACCACCGTTGCTTTGCGGTTAGAACCCCAATAGCCGTTGCCACAAGTTAGTACAGGAATTTCCACAACACACTGCGTAATCCAACACCTTAGGAGTGGGCTGAATGAGAGAATAGTTCATGTCAGGGGACATTCGTCTTGTTTGCTCGTGCCACATGTCGTAATACATTGCCCTGTAGCGCCTGTAAAAAGCTAGTGTGGTAGTCGCTGGGTGAAGTGAGTTTTGTTGTCTCTTACCCCACTTGCTTCACTGCCTCCCCTCTTTTTAGGGTCGTGGGGGTCGCATTATTACGTAGTTCAAGAATTTGTATTTTATAGGTGAGGGTTCTTGCTTTGTTTTCGATATGGCTGATATCTTGGAGACGTATTGATTTTATAGATGGAGGGGGGAGCGGACTAATCACTAATACATTACTGAATCACCCATTGCTTGGAACAGTTCCCAGTATCGACTTGTGTGTTGCCTTCGATACTGGGAATTGGTGTAGGACAGTAGATCACGTGTTAGTTTTTCCCGCTTTCTCTCCTGCGGGAGATAATGACAGAGTGAGATCTCGCAGGTCCGCTGAATGATCCGCTTGTTCACCATACCATCCTGTTTCCCCCGGGATTTAAGAACAATGCTGCAAATAGTAATAAAATGGGTGCTGGAGTGTTGGCGCGGACAAAAATCCGTCAAATCACACTGAAGTGGAGGAAGAATTTGAACGAGGGGGACAAAGTCACATGGCAGAGTAAGTTATAAGTATGCTTTTGATGCTCATTAGTGTTTTTTTTCTGCTCCCTGATCCATTCGGAACATGCAGGCAAACGCGCGCGAGCGCTCGCACACTCATACACACACACTAACACGTTGGCGGATAGGAAACTAATATTATATCGATTATATCGCTGGCATAGTACCCGCATTCAGTATACACTGTTCTGTGGAACGATTTGCAATCTTCGATGATTGTAATTTGATTTGCACTGTTATTTATGTTCTACTCCTAGCAAGCGGGCCACCCTACATTAAGAGATAAAATCCGTGCAACATTTAGATTATAACTTCAGTTATGAAGTTATGAAGCCAATATAACTTCATAACTTCAGTTATGAAGTTATATTGGCATATAAATGCCAATATAACTTCATTTCTGGAGAACAAGATTTTTGCAATTGTTGATTGTACTGAACTCGAGTGCACAAAAAAGAATGCGAGCTCACAATCCCATAATTCTCACAATCATTGGTGTGCCACCTCTAGAAAAAATTAATTTAATATATCTCATGAATTATTGTAAAATTTTTCCTTTCAGATAAAATCAACCGAATACCAGATACTTTAAAATTTTAATATACTTGAATTGAAATTGAAAAAAAATAATTTTAAAGTTTAAACTTAGTTTTTTTTTTAATTTAAAAACGTTTTTAAAATGCTTTCAAATATAAGTCAACAGAGGTTTTACTTTAATATTATATTTACATAGAGATTTTCTCAAAAATCTCTTCCACCAGTCTAGAATGCAGCTGGAGGAAAAATCGAATTCAGTGTACAAGAGACTGATAGATCATTTAAAAAAAAAAGATCAGGCACAAATTCAACACAAACAACTGTTCCTAAAAGGTTTAAATATATTCAGGTAAAGTGATTTTCTTTACACGTTGCTTGAAAGGGCTATGATTAAAATATTCCAGTGGGCGCTAGTGTCGTTTTGGGGCGTCTTAGAATCGTAAAAAGTGTCCAAGAACCGGCTAAAGTCTCCTTCTGTTGGCTGTCTACTGAGTACAAATGTCTGCCGATTCGTTTTAGGCATGCAAAGAATGAAACACTTCATCAGTTAATGTTTATAAAAGAGACAACGCAAATTGCTTTGTTTCAAGTTAAACATAATTGTTTGTTTGTTTATGGTATTGCCAGTGCATCAACAACTGTCGCTATGGTACAATTCATGGGTATGAACATAACGGATTCAACTCTGCTTATCTGCCTTATTATTCTCTTGCGGATGGCTTGTGATGGTTCAAGCCAGTGATGGCTTGAACCACGATGCACTCAAAGAGATTTTGATACTGCACTTTCGATTCAGATAAACAAAATTCCATCGGTTTTTCCACATTTCAGGAAAAAAATTTTAAACTTTCGATATTTTCCTCCTGAAGTATGGAACAACCGATGGATTTAGTTTATCTGAATCGAAATTTGAAGTCGGATACTGCCTAACACTCACTTAGAACAAATTTAAAGAGAAATTCAAATCATTTTCTTGAAATTTTTAATGCATTTTTAACATTTTTACATTAAACGGCGTAAAAATATAGTCACTTGACTTTTTTGTTTGTATTTTGTTTGGTAGTCATCAGGAGGAGTAGCTTTGATCAGTCCAGCAATAATCTGCCAATATCTTGAGCTTCTACCTGCCACCCTGATTGGTTGGCTCCCTCCACACCATGGAAACAGCGAATGGAAGCGTTAGTTTGCGTTTCTCTCTTTTTTTAAACAGCCTCTGAGACGCGAATCTGCGCAGATACGAGAGTCCACTTCTTGCCCCAATATCACCTAATTTGCAGCCAAAATGAAGTTCATACACTTTCCAGGATCATCATACAATATCTATAAGATTTAATTGTATAATCACTACATATGTGTTCAAAACTAAACGGTGAATTAACTTATTAATATTACATTACATTTTAAAAGCACATTCAGCTGCGATCAACACCAAAACTATAATAAAGCACGAGTTTACTAATAAGTAATATAACTCTGACTTATTCAACCGTTTGGGAGACTTTCTTTATCAGTCTAATAAGCAGGGCGCACATGGGGAAAAAATAGTTTGGAAACTGCAGCAAGCTCCAGAAAACTCCTAACTCCAGAACTTCATCAGCAATCTAATATGAACAGATAGATGAAAACATTGTCGGCCATATTTGATTGTAATCTTTTTTGACACAGTAATTCAGAAAATAGAAAACTCTTTATCCAGGTAAACTGCAAATATCTGAAGTGGAAAGGCGCTGTTCAATATACATCTGCAGGAATCTTCTTTTATGGATGTGCATGGTGACGTATACTTTCCAGCAGGTAAGATTTAAAACCTTAGGAGCCATAATCACTCTGCGTATAGATTGGTGAAGGTTTTAATTCACATCTGAATCGACTGCTCTTCTGTCATAATTAATAAAAACGAAAAATTTATTACTAACTTCTTTCTTAAATTTTGGGACTGAAATTAATACGGCTTCACATGAGTCCTGAAAGGATTAAAGAAATCAGAAATACCCTAAGGAATCCCTGTACTTATCAAAGAAATTAACCGTTATCAACCTACATGTCCAAACACGTATAAATTATAAATATAGATGAAGAAAGATACAATATAAACCTTTTATAGCGCAATTTGAAGTTTCAGTGTAAGTTTCAATTGCCATCCGAAGATTTTTCCTTCTGTTACTCTTTGCAAAAGGATGCCAAGAAAATACAATCAGGTAACTGTTATATCCCCATGTCAGCAGAAGGTTATATATTTGCGAGTACATCAGGGAAGAGAATTAATGGCGGTATTTGCTACCTCTAGAAGGTATAGGTTAATAACAGTCTCGGGAGGTCACTGCCGCCTTGGAATATTGCTATCAAGGGACAATATAAGTAATCACCTACTGAGAGATTCATCGAAGAGCCTCTCGATAAAGAGATAAAACACGGAAAGATAGAAATTATCCAAAGTTTTTTTTTTTTATCTTTGAAATACATTTCTTGTTAATCCTTCGGAAACATCTTTCTAATTGTTTGTAGTAAATCGTAATTTTAAGAAAAGACAAAATAGAAAATTCTCAGAATGTTAAGTTTTAACATTAACTTACATATTAATAGCCGATTTTAAACATTAACCTCAGATAATGATGTTAATTATTAACTGCTGATGCTACTTAACAGTTAATGCGAAGCAAAAATAAGCATAACTTCAGATAGAACATTTATAAACCTAAAATCGTTAGGTTTATAAATGTTCTAAAGATCGAGCATTGTTAGGTTTATAAATGTTCTAAAGAATGAACATTGTTAGGTTTAAAAATGTTCTAAAGAAATGTTTTAACTGCTGATGCTGCTTAACAGTTAATGCGAAGCAAAAATAAGCATAACTTCAGATAGAACATTTATAAACCTAACAATTTTAGGTTTAAAAATGTTCTAAAGAATGAGCGTTAATTAATAAAGTCATATATATAAATAATACGTGTTAAACAACACCGGGAAATTTTAGCTGTTATATTTCACTCTTATGCTGTCAGCAGAGAAATTTATTTATTTCATTTTAACAGAGAAGGTTACACACTACGCACGTGCGGAAATTTTAAGTCAATCGCTATACACAATGATTATTTTTCTCTAAGGCGCGTGACTGTAGGCCTCGGTCTAATTCTCTCGCTGAATATGCTTCAGTTTTGCTAAGAAAAGTTTCGAAGTCATATGTCATAAACGATCGATGGGATGACCTTTACTTTTCACTTGGAAGAAACATTTCAGAGTAAGAAATAAAAACTGAAAAATTGACAGTGGGCCAACCAAATGTAAGAGCGCATGAAGGCAGCAAACTATGCAAGCCATTTCATCAACCTTCAGCTAATGCAGTTTCGGTTAAGCTCTTAAGTCTACACTTTGTAACTGTACAATATATTTCTGTTTTTCTTTAAAGTCGGTAAGTTAAGGAAAAGGGGCTTAAGTTATTTTTCGGGTGTTTGCTTTTTTTAAACAGTGAAAGTTGTTTAAAATTTGAGATTTTTACGTTATCGTTTTAGCTGAACAGTTATTAATTTTTTGCATAAACTGGATCGTTAGGTTTAAAAATGTTCTAAAGAAATGTTCTAACTGCTGATGCTGCTTAACAGTTAATGCGAAGCAAAAATAGGCATAACTTCAGATAGAACATTTATAAACCTAACAATTTCAGGTTTATAAATGTTCTAAAGATTGAGCATTGTTATTGGCCCATTAGTAACTAAGGCTATAATGCACATTTATTTTAAAATAATTAATAAACAAACCGTTTTATAAATGGCTTATTCTGTATTATAAGCCATCTATAAAACAAAGCTTGAAAAGAATAAAAATAAAAGAAAAATCGCTATCGCATAATGCAGATGACAGTGAAAAATGCTAAAATAAATGAAGACTTCTTTCTGGGTCAGTTATAGATGCAATAAAAGGGGGAAATCCTTTTTGAAAACCAGGATTTTCCTCATACCAGCTCATTCTGTCAGTTGTCAACACAGTTTTATGTAAACTTTGCTCCGTGTATTTAAATTTGCCAAGGGATGTGACGACCCTTATTATACAGATAACAGATGGGACAAATACCGCAGTAATGTAAATGTAAAAGAATGTACTTCGCATCTTTGAATTAAAAAACAGTGTACAGTTTTCTTGACTCCAAAGGGGGACAACTATACTGTAAGAGTATTAGTTATTTTGAGCGGGGAAAAACTTCCTATACCTGATGACATGTACACACACATATGAGGACTTCGGCAATAATTCACTAGTGCCATTGTGGTTGCTCTGACAAAACTGCACATGTACTAGACTTGTTGGGGAGGAGGAGGAAGAGGGGGAGATAAAAATCCTTGGTGTGGAACGCTGACCCAATATTAACGGAAACGGCAGTGTTATTGTGTGATGTGTTTAAAGGCAGGTAAGTTTTATAAAGACTGTAGTAGTTCTTGAAGGTTAACTGTGTGCTTGGAAAAGAATTGAACTGAGTATATTGCTTAAGATTTTATTCGATGAACACTTTTTTTTTTTTTAAACAGCGATTCTTTTTTCCGATCTGTCGCGTTGTTTTAATTTTGACTCTATTACAAGTGCTTGTATAAACGAAAAACAAGGACAGTGTTCATGAGGGGCACCTCACAGCCAACATTTCTCAAGTCTAACCTAATTAACCTAATTATACACCAGAAACATAATTCCTGCTAGAAATTACACAGCAAATGCCAAAAGAAACACATAGGCGTAATAAGGAGGAGGCTGAGAATTAGGATAATAATTCTAATAACAGGTAGAAAGGTCAATACTAACAACATCACGTTTGTGTTTATGTTGTGTAAAATATAATTTAACCAGCTTAATTTTAAAAAAAAGAAATAATAAATAAATTATCTGTTTATAGTCCTGGGCAACTACGTAAGGTCAGAGGAGTTCGCAAGATGGAACAGAACACAAGAACATCACAGTATTTAGCCGGTTAACTTCTAGTGTAGCTAATATGTTTTGTAATTAGCTTTGTTTTCGTGCAATTTTGAACACGATGTGCATTTTTCACCCAAATTTCCTTCCAATTATTCTTTATTTTTAGTGAATCAATGTCATGAGGGAAAGAGGTTTCTTAACTAGATGCAGTAACTTCAGACAGTTTAATCACTGTATAGATTTTGTGTTTACCATATGGTGTTGCTTCTTCCAACCGTTTAAATTTGGATGGAAGAAGCAAACTTAAATACTCTCAATCGACGTTGTCTTTAGGCGGTTTTAGGTGGAAGTCAAATTTCTAATTTTATATTCCACGCAACATGAAAATCGTCTCGTGAACATCCAAACTTGTATAAACATAATATAAAAGAAATAACTGGCGTAATCTGTGAAATTTGCACACAATACCAGATGTAGTAATGCAACAAAATCCTCTCAAAACAACCAGCAAATTAAATATCAATGTTATACTTAAACATTCCCATCTCTCTGTCCAAAGAATGTGACTGAAATACGTATATTTGAGAAAAATAACTTCCGATTAAAAATATATATACCTTTAAAATAAAACCTTTAAAATAAAACCTTTAAAATTAGAATTTATTTCACAATGTTTATTTAATCTCAAAGCAGTGTAGTGTTAAATTGAATATATTTGTAATCGTACGTATTTTAATCCCTCGCTTAAAGCAACTGATTCAAAAATGGGCTACTATTTCAGTATATTTGTCCCTCAGTGAAAAGTGAAAGTCTCACAATGCGAATTCGCTAATAACTGGCATCACGAATACTCCTTGGGTTTCGTCCGCTATCAGATTTCTCTCTCACACACAAAACATGTGCAAAAACTGGCTCAGGGACTGGATGTAGTTTGCAGACCTCATTCCCTTCGTAAGATTGCCATCATCATCATCTTCTGTAAGATGGCATTATAATTTTCTTGATTTCCAATGAAGAGCCTAGAGCTATAAGAGAACCCCCCCCCCCCCTTCTGGTAAGAGGCCCGCGGTTCAGTACAATTAAGGGATAAACTTACTTCGATAAGAAATCAGCTAATAATAATAACTTAGAAGTTAAGAAAAAAATATGATGGATAGTTATCATGATGGTGAGTTTCCGGAGTGTCTCCAAGATGTAGAGCAAACGTATATTTGTTAAAATTGTGCGTGACGTCATGTCGTTGTTTCCACCAATCATATTAAACAGAACGAGAAAGAGAAGTAGACTATTGTGGAGAAAAAAAACAAAAAACATTGGAATCAAATGAGAATGGTGAAAATAGAACTAAAAATATTCTACTTAGAATGACTTTTCCAGTTAGAAACTGAATTATGATAAAACTAGGCGCAAGAAATTTAATTTCCTTAAAAATAACCATTACGATCCGCAATAAAGTAATAAGGGTGCATAAAAATAAAAAAAAGAAAAAGGCAAAGTCGTTTATCGAAACTAATAGACTGCTATGTAAACAGAATAACAACGCGGTTACTACAGAAGCTTTCTAATGCTGAAGCATTAGGCTCTGTCAACGTCGTCTGTCATTACAAAGGCAGAAGACATATTTGCATTGTTTTCGTCTGCTTAAGCGAATTGCTCAGACTTTATTGTCGAACGGCAGACAAAATACTGATCTTAGAATGCAGAAAAACCCAGTTAAAATTTCTATTTACTTAGCAGCAGATTAAAATACAGAATATTTTGGCGACTGTCATCGTTCGTTATTATGATAAACACGCTGCGCGAAATGATAAATAAATATAGCGTAATAAGCAGCAGCCGTGCTGGCAGCAAGGAGTAACAGCAGATAGGGGTTGGTAGTTAGAAGAGGAACGCTATTTAGTACTTTCCGGATTAAGACTATTCCGAGACGATTACAGGGGTGTTAATAAATCCCTATCTCTACCTTCATTTGTCGCCCGCAAGAGAGCTTGTCGTCATTGCTGAATTACCACGCCATGACTCACACACACCGGTCGGTATTTCATAATAAGGGCAGATAAGGAGAACCGCATGCACCCAGATAAGGCTTTTCTACACAGTCATCGTTAACGGATTCGCCGCTTTCTCATGTCGAAGCTGTTAAATACCGATCTGCGCACAAGAAGTCTTCACTGTGGACCCATCACGACCCTCCTAATTTCGGTAAGGAGTAAGCAAGAAGAAAAATGGCGCAACCTTCGAAGGAACTGCGTACATCGCGTTTGGTTTATGTTACTCGTGCTCATAAATTTTTCTCTGGAGAGAGAGAGAGTGAGAGAGTGAGAGAGACTAGCTCTGTATATAAATGAACTCACAGTGCTCTTTATGCATGCTGAAGAAGGGTTGTCTATATTTAGAAAACGATCAGTCAACTTTCGCCCTTATTAATCAGTTAATTCTTAGAAATTATTTAGCTATTCGTAGTGATTATTTTATCTATCTAAATAATCCGAGCTCGTATTATAAATTTTAAAAACACTTTTAAAAATAATAATGTTTCTATTCGATTATTTATATGGAATGTACCTAAAGTTTGTTTAGCATTAATTTATTGTTTCGCTGTGGTTCACTGTTTTGCACTCTTAACAAAATTTTGTTTTTTGCTAAATTTCCGTTGTTGTTATCCGTAAAGATATAAATTTCATCATTAGTTATTTATAGCTGCTGTTAGCCTTTCATTATTTCCGCAGTTAGCCTTACTGTTGTTATTTATTCGGTTATTTATAACTTCTCTTAGCCTTCAATTGTTGTCAGTTCGTATGTTCTGTGAAGATTATTTTATTTTGTTAGTTAGTTATTGTTAGAACATTGAACTTAGAATTAGAACATTGTTAGTTATTCGAATTCACGTTATCCTCTCATTGTTGTACTTTTTGTACTTGTAAATTTCATTGTTATTAGTTTTATCTGTTGTTAGCCTTTCGTTATTGTATTTTTTGTTTTTATTTGATACATTTTTAAATTAAGAGCGCTAGCCTTTAATTGTCATTTCTTGTGTTAGCCTTTCATTGTTGCACTTCATGTCTTTATAAGTTTCATTATTTGTTTTATTGTAATCGTTTGCTCTCATTCTGATCTATTCCTTTGAAGAAAATGGATAATTTAATTGTTTGAATTATAAATCACTTGAATATTAGAATAATTTAAAAAGAATTAGAACCTACTTTGTTTTCAAAGACGGTTTAATATGCATTTTAATCATAAAATTATTCAGATAATCTTAAATACTTTAGCTCGCATATATTATTGTCCGTATATAAAAATCGCGTCAATATTAATTAAAATAATATTCATACATTTTCAATCTATTTTTTTTAATTACACAATTCTGTATTAAAGTTGCATAAAACGCGTCTGTAAATTAAACGGCCCAGTCCGGTTTAACATTTAAGCGGTATGTCGATTTTATCCCGCTGTTACGAGAAATATAAAATTATGAGTGTTACACAAGGTTAAGAGCAAAAATTGAAGGCAGACGTTTATCTCCGATATCGCTTGGTAAATGGCGGCCATTTATTCTAAAGGCACGCCGACAATGATCGTCTTTGAAATATGCTTAGATGGTTAAGGTCACTTAGGATAAGACGTGTTTATAAAATATAAGGTTCTAAGGTTACTTTTTTATTATCTTTTAAAGATTTTTTTTAGTGCGTGTGTATGTGTCAAGAAAATATCTAGTGTGATGTTGAAAGGTGGGAATGAGGATTTTGTAGCGAGGATTGAGTTGGTCATATCTTATTCTTTTATGGAAAATAGCGGTGAATTTGAGATTATGAACACACTATTATTATGGAGTATAGTATGTAAGTCTTAGTGAGGAAGTTGAATGACCTATTAATTAATTCAATGACATTTATATTGCGAAATCTAAAGATGCAAATTTGCAATAATTCTTGAAACCTAAATGCTACTTAAATACACTTAGCCATGTTTTCTGTTGATATTTAAGAAAGTAAAGTAATAAATTAAATTAATTTTAATTTTTAATACATCATTGAAACAAATTGAAGCAGACTTCTTCTGGAAAAGAATTAACAGATTATATAATCATACAGGTATATAAATAGAAATCAGGAAAAGCATTTTCAGAATATTTAGCCTTTGATGTCTTTCAGATTTGGATATTCTAGACAAATGTTCTTTTATAACCTGAATAACTCTTTAGATATACATCTGAATAACATTTTAGGTATACACTTTAGATATACATCTGAATAACACTTTAGATATACATCTGAATAACACTTTAGATATACATCTGAATAACACTTTAGATATACATAACGGCATCCATGGAGAATTGTAATCGAACATATCATTGATCTCCTAATATTATTACTCCTATATTACAGATGACAGTAATTAATTTTTCATTGCACCTTTATCGAACCCTTTCCCTGCAAATTTCTGGCCACATGCCATGGCATGCATTGCATATATTTATAACGTACATACTCATTTAATGCTGTACACAAAATTCATTCGAAAAGAGAAAGAAGCAAACATTTTATCCAATAGTTAATCTATATATTATTTAGAGCAATCATTTATATTCTATTTGAAGTAAATATTTCGGTCCCGATTTTGTAAATTAAATACGGCATTATTTTAATAATTAACAGACAGAAGAGTTTGTTATTAGAAAGAAAAGAAGTAGATTAATGTTCAGAGATGATTTAAACGAGGGGTAACGCCGCCTTTTCTGTACTGCTGTTATTCAATTTTCACTCCCTTTCTTACAAGGTGAGAAGATATTCCTTCGGAACGGAGGAGAGATTTTTCCCGCAATAAATCTGCTCAGCGTTTGTTCTACCCCATAAGAGACAGATGCTTGCCGTGTCTCGTGAGACGACTCCGTACCTACAGCGACCGCTCGGCGAACCAAGATACACACATACGGTGTGCGTTCGTTTTGAACATCTTATTCACTAAAAATATATCTCTTCTAAAAATGTCTTAAGCATTTTTTTTTATTCCTGTTACCGGAATAAATATTAAAAACCCCGTAGGTAACGATGGGAGCACGTGATTTGATCGTTAATGTTGAGAAATGACACCTCGAGTTTATGGATGATGGCGGCATAACCTCCTTGGAGAAAGCTCACCGACAAGTCCTTATTTATTAAGGCAATGCTCTACTAATCACTGTAAAGTAGTTTATCCAAGGCATTTGGCGAGTTTTAGTGCAGTGGTATTAGCACAAATAGAAACGAATGAAGAATGGTCGCTTCGTGTTTCTTTAAATGAACGTGCATTAATTTTACCCCCGGATATTTAGTTGCGGCGTAAAAGAGACGAAGGAGGTAGAAAATATTGAGAGAGAATGGGTTTGATTAGTGTTTCTCTCTGTCGATGTTAACTGTATTTAAAGATGGATATTTGTGGCCGATTCGGATTTTTGTAATTATTGTCACGTGATCACTCCACCAATATCAAAAACCAAGTTACCACTGTTCTGAAAATCTTTGCTATACGTTGTAATGATGGGTAAGTCAGCTGATAGCTTTTTCATCATTAATAGACAGTTTAATCTTTTCTTTCTCTTGCGGCTTTCGTCAAATATTTAAGCCTTCATATTATTTCAAGACAACGTCATTGTTTTGGCTTTGTTTTCGAGATTTATTCATGTATTTGGCTAAAAACATATACAGACTAATAACAGAAATCATTATTTGTTACCATTGATGTCACAAGGTTATGAATATATTATTATGAAGTACGTTATGCAATCCTCAGCTAAATAATAGTTTTGGTATTGGTGTTTCATAATCTATTTTGTGATTTTGGCATTTTAGAATCTATTTTGTGATTTTGGCATTTTAGAATCTATTTTGTGATTTTGGCATTTTAGAATCTATTTTGTGATTTTGGCATTTTAGAATCTATTTTGTGATTTTGGCATTTTAGAATCTAGACTGTGTTTTTGGCGTTTTCGGGTCTAATTTGTGTTTTTGGTCTTAGAATTTCGAATAATAATTTTGTTACCACATGTTTTTACGTATAAGAGAGAGTAGTTTGAGGTGCACAAGTGATTAAGAATACTTAAGGAATTTAGTAAATTCCTTAAGTATTCTTAGTATTCTTTATTTTTTCAAAATATCAAGTATTCTAAGTATTCTTTATTTTTTCTAAATATCAAGTATTCAAAATATATCCTTTATTTTTTCTAAGTATCAATTATTCTAAGTAATTTTGTATTTTTTCTAAAGAAGCTCATGAATTTCATAACCTTTCATTATTCAAAACGGAATTTCTGTCCAGATATATCATAATTATCAGCCAGCAACGAGCAAAATTAGCCTTCATATTTAGTAAAAAATATAAACAGCACAGTTGCTACTTTGACATATTAAAATTTCGGAATAAGTGCTAAGAATAGAGAACAGATTTAATAAATAGCGATTATGAAATTTAATTAATAATAATAACAATTCTGATAAGTTTTAACTATGCTGGGATAAATGTTGTAGATTTTGTTTGAAAACATCTAATTTATTCAGTATTTCTTACTAGCTTTGTGACATTTTTCAGTTTTCCTAAAATAAAACACTTAATAGTGATTAGTTATTGATATTATTAATGTAGTATAAAGGTTTTAAATAATTATAATTTTATTTCAAGCTTCTCTCTTTGCGATATAAAACATTGTAGTTCGTTATTTTAAAAACATGTATTGCAAAACGTTAAACTTCTGGGACACTACTGATAATGTAGTGTCCCAGAGGTTTGTAGCCTTCTATACCAAAAAAACAGACAAAAATACACGGTAAAATCCTTAAAATAAAAGCACGTCTAATGCAGCTATCTTGGAACTTTAGTAGTTATTCATATTTTCTTATTAAAATATCTCTAAAAATTGTTTCTTGCATTACGAAGAGTTTATTTTTGTAAAAGATTATTTGCATATCATATTTATTACAACGGGTTGGGTTCGTATATGATAGATTCTTATCGCATATGTTTTAATTGAAAAATAGTCGGATGAAGAATAACAAATGGGATTCTTTGTCGACATTTCGTTATTCCGGACTCCATAATCGAAGGTTCACATACAAATGAGGACAAATGGAAAAAACATAAGAGCAAAAAATAAATAAATAAATGACCAAAGGGTAGATAAAAATTAACTTTATAAAACATGAAAAGTATTGGCAGAAAATGTAGGTGGCATTATATAATCTAGTGACCCAGTTTTTCATGTGAAATATTAATGGGTAGAGAAGAATTGATGAATGGATAGTGTGAGTGTGTGTATACCACAGTCAAATAATTGGTAAGCTGCTTTACGAAAATTAAAATGATTTAAATTTAATTTTGACATCATTTTCAAAATAGCAATGAGGTTTGATTTGATTTGAGTGTTCTTGGCGCAAGAGCTACTGTGGTTAAAATGCGCCTGGAGGATTTTATTTAGCAATGAGATGACATAAAATAACACACTTTTATATCGTACATTAATTTCAAATTTTTGTGAATATTACAAATTTTTACATTGGAGAAGAGAACACCTTGCATTTATGAAATTAAATAGTGAGTTGTGCTGAAAGTTAAGTTAGCAGAAATTTGAAAGATGAGGGTAAGATAGCCAAAAATATTTCAAAATTTAATGTGGTAGAGTTCGTGCTGAAATCTTGGATTTTTACAGAAAGTAGACGAGATACAATGTAGAGGAAGTTCTCAAAATTTCATTACTGATGACTGATTTAAAGAGTATTTGTTTTCGGATCTTCCCTGGGACATTTTTAAGTCTGAAATACATTATGGAGGGATGAGAATCTCAGAAAATAATCAATAGTGATAAAAGGACATTAAAGAATAGATGAAATAGGTCTAGTTTTCTCCATAAAAGCTAGTCATCATACTATACATTTTATTGAAACTATATAGTGAATGGAAGGATACTTCAAATTTGTAATTTTCTTCTTGTATTCCTTCTGGCTACATTAAGATATTTAATTTGACGAACATTTAAATCATGCATAAAAATGCCAATTCAGATGAATGAACCAGTGCATGTAGAAAATCGAAGATGGCAGTCATAATGTACGAAACTTATCACGTATTACGTGGACAAGAAGATAACTCTGCTGCTGTTACTGCTTTCCACGTTTCATCCGATTAGAAATTTAGGTTTTTCTTGTTGATTAAATGCAACTAAATCAAAAAATAATTGAATGGTTGTGAGGAAATGTGTCATGAGTCGGCAGAGATTCATATTAACTTAACACGCCTGCACAGAGACAGATATACACACATATATAAGGAACTGTAGTTATTCTACATCCCAAAGTCTTTCTTTTGCTCATATTTCAGGGTAGATATAAGTTGAAAAATACTCTCTCTCTGACCCAGGAGATTATGTTAAAACATTAATTAGAACCAATTGAATAGCCGCACATCAGCGACAGAATGGTGAATTGTAACCAGATTATTTAATTTTATACGGATTAGAGCGCATATGCCATGTCCCGAAGAAGTAGCCATATTTTATCATCACATATTTATGAAAGTGGGTTTCACATCGGAGCATTACAATAAGTGCCAGTAGCGCACAATGTTTGTCATGTTTTATAAATCACTTACGAATCATTTGCTTACCTGCTACACACTAAAATGATTAGGTCTGTTGTGTCCCTCACGATCTGTTAATCATAATCACGTTTCTATGGAAACTGAACGCAAGACACACGTCCGTTAATGCTGATATGGATTTTGTCAAAAAGAATGTGAATAATGCATGCAAGACACTTGAGAATTTCGAAAATCAAATTGCCTATAATGATGTGTTGTACGTCAAATCCTGGTATGTCTGCTGTATATTGAGATTATTTCGAAATTCTGTAAAACCTGGAATGAATCAATTAACGTCCTAGAATAATGGCACTTTCCTTAATAACACCAATATTGGACAATAAAGAAAATCTTAGAATAAATCTCTTATAAAAACCAATAGAGAGAAAGGGAGAAAAATGATGAGTCAGAAGATTGTAGTTAGATACATGTATGCGTGTGTTCATATACTGTATACTATGTTCTGTACATTGCACATGCATGCGCCTCGTTTATCAATTTCGAATCCAGGATTCAGTTATGTTGGTCTACTGGCGATCTATTGGATTCATAACTGGATCCAATAGATCCTCGAGTGGTGTGATTTATGTTCATCTTTTCCTCATGGTTTCTGTCCTATAAATGAAGAGATGTCAGTAAT